>NC_088227.1:43437410-43499910 GCF_036934945.1 Oncorhynchus masou masou | reverse complement strand
TTCTTAATGCTCTGCTTTACAGACAGAACAGGTGCCATGTTCTTAATGCTCTGCTTTACAGACAGGAACCATGTTCTTAATGCTCTGCTTTACAGACAGAACAGGTACCATGTTCTTAATGCTCTGCTTTACAGACAGGAACCATGTTCTTAATGCTCTGCTTTACAGACAGAACAGGTGCCATGTTCTTAATGCTCTGCTTTACAGACAGGAACCATGTTCTTAATGCTCTGCTTTACAGACAGAACAGGTACCATGTTCTTAATGCTCTGCTTTACAGACAGGAACCATGTTCTTAATGCTCTGTTTTACAGACAGGTACCATGTTCTTAATGCTCTGTTTTACAGACAGGTACCATGTTCTTAATGCTCTGCTTTACAGACAGGTACCATGTTCTTAATGCTCTGCTTTACAGACAGAACAGGTACCATGTTCTTAATGCTCTGCTTTACAGACAGGAACCATGTTCTTAATGCTCTGCTTTACAGACAGGAACCATGTTCTTAATGCTCTGCTTTACAGACAGAACAGGTACCATGTTCTTAATGCTCTGCTTTACAGACAGAACAGGTACCATGTTCTTAATGCTCTGCTTTACAGACAGGAACCATGTTCTTAATGCTCTGCTTTACAGACAGAACAGGTGCCATGTTCTTAATGCTCTGCTTTACAGACAGGAACCATGTTCTTAATGCTCTGCTTTACAGACAGAACAGGTACCATGTTCTTAATGCTCTGCTTTACAGACAGGAACCATGTTCTTAATGCTCTGTTTTACAGACAGGTACCATGTTCTTAATGCTCTGTTTTACAGACAGGTACCATGTTCTTAATGCTCTGCTTTACAGACAGGTACCATGTTCT
Source organism: Oncorhynchus masou masou (assembly GCF_036934945.1). NCBI lineage: Eukaryota > Metazoa > Chordata > Actinopteri > Salmoniformes > Salmonidae > Oncorhynchus > Oncorhynchus masou. Next base: position 43,499,045 of record NC_088227.1, on the reverse strand, counting down.
TAATGCTCTGCTTTACAGACAGAACAGGTACCATGTTCTTAATGCTCTGCTTTACAGACAGGAACCATGTTCTTAATGCTCTGCTTTACAGACAGGAACCATGTTCTTAATGCTCTGCTTTACAGACAGAACAGGTACCATGTTCTTAATGCTCTGCTTTACAGACAGAACAGGTACCATGTTCTTAATGCTCTGCTTTACAGACAGGAACCATGTTCTTAATGCTCTGCTTTACAGACAGGAACCATGTTCTTAATGCTCTGCTTTACAGACAGGAACCATGTTCTTAATGCTCTGCTTTACAGACAGGAACCATGTTCTTAATGCTCTGCTTTACAGACAGAACAGGTACCATGTTCTTAATGCTCTGCTTTACAGACAGAACAGGAACCATGTTCTTAATGCTCTACTTTACAGACAGGAACCATGTTCTTAATGCTCTGCTTTACAGACAGGAACCATGTTCTTAATGCTCTGCTTTACAGACAGAACTGGTACCATGTTCTTAATGCTCTGCTTTACAGACAGGAACCATGTTCTTAATGCTCTGCTTTACAGACAGAACTGGTACCATGTTCTTAATGCTCTGCTTTACAGACAGGTACCATGTTCTTAATGCTCTGCTTTACAGACAGGAACCATGTTCTTAATGCTCTGCTTTACAGACAGGAACCATGTTCTTAATGCTCTGCTTTACAGACAGAACAGGTACCATGTTCTTAATGCTCTGCTTTACAGACAGGAACCATGTTCTTAATGCTCTGCTTTACAGACAGAACAGGTACCATGTTCTTAATGCTCTACTTTACAGACAGGAACCATGTTCTTAATGCTCTGCTTTACAGACAGAACAGGTACCATGTTCTTAATGCTCTGCTTTACAGACAGGAACCATGTTCTTAATGCTCTGCTTTACAGACAGGAACCATGTTCTTAATGCTCTGCTTTACAGACAGGAACCATGTTCTTAATGCTCTGCTTTACAGACAGAACAGGAACCATGTTCTTAATGCTCTGCTTTACAGACAGGAACCATGTTCTTAATGCTCTGCTTTACAGACAGAACAGGTACCATGTTCTTAATGCTCTGCTTTACAGACAGGAACCATGTTCTTAATGCTCTGCTTTACAGACAGAACAGGAACCATGTTCTTAATGCTCTGCTTTACAGACAGGAACCATGTTCTTAATGCTCTGCTTTACAGACAGAACAGGTACCATGTTCTTAATGCTCTGCTTTACAGACAGGAACCATGTTCTTAATGCTCTGCTTTACAGACAGAACAGGTACCATGTTCTTAATGCTCTGCTTTACAGACAGGAACCATGTTCTTAATGCTCTGCTTTACAGACAGGAACCATGTTCTTAATGCTCTGCTTTACAGACAGGAACCATGTTTTTAATGCTCTGCTTTACAGACAGAACAGGTACCATGTTCTTAATGCTCTGCTTTACAGACAGAACAGGTACCATGTTCTTAATGCTCTGCTTTACAGACAGGAACCATGTTCTTAATGCTCTGCTTTACAGACAGAACAGGTACCATGTTCTTAATGCTCTGCTTTACAGACAGGAACCATGTTCTTAATGCTCTGCTTTACAGACAGGAACCATGTTCTTAATGCTCTGCTTTACAGACAGGAACCATGTTCTTAATGCTCTGCTTTACAGACAGGAACCATGTTCTTAATGCTCTGCTTTACAGACAGAACAGGAACCATGTTCTTAATGCTCTGCTTTACAGACAGAACAGGTACCATGTTCTTAATGCTCTACTTTACAGACAGGAACCATGTTCTTAATGCTCTGCTTTACAGACAGAACAGGTACCATGTTCTTAATGCTCTGCTTTACAGACAGGAACCATGTTCTTAATGCTCTGCTTTACAGACAGGAACCATGTTCTTAATGCTCTGCTTTACAGACAGGAACCATGTTCTTAATGCTCTGCTTTACAGACAGAACAGGAACCATGTTCTTAATGCTCTGCTTTACAGACAGAACAGGTACCATGTTCTTAATGCTCTACTTTACAGACAGGAACCATGTTCTTAATGCTCTGCTTTACAGACAGAACAGGTACCATGTTCTTAATGCTCTACTTTACAGACAGAACAGGTACCATGTTCTTAATGCTCTGCTTTACAGACAGAACAGGTACCATGTTCTTAATGCTCTGCTTTACAGACAGGAACCATGTTCTTAATGCTCTGCTTTACAGACAGGTACCATGTTCTTAATGCTCTGCTTTACAGACAGGAACCATGTTCTTAATGCTCTGCTTTACAGACAGAACAGGTACCATGTTCTTAATGCTCTGCTTTACAGACAGGAACCATGGTCTTAATGCTCTGCTTTACAGACAGAACAGGTGCCATGTTCTTAATGCTCTGCTTTACAGACAGAACAGGTACCATGTTCTTAATGCTCTGCTTTACAGACAGAACAGGTACCATGTTCTTAATGCTCTGTTTTACAGACAGAACAGGTACCATGTTCTTAATGCTCTGCTTTACAGACAGGAACCATGTTCTTAAAGCTCTGCTTTACAGACAGGAACCATGTTCTTAATGCTCTGCTTTACAGACAGAACAGGTACCATGTTCTTAATGCTCTGTTTTACAGACAGAACAGGTACCATGTTCTTATTGCTCTGCTTTACAGACAGGAACCATGTTCTTAATGCTCTGCTTTACAGACAGGTACCATGTTCTTAATGCTCTGCTTTACAGACAGAACAGGTACCATGTTCTTAATGCTCTGCTTTACAGACAGGAACCATGTTCTTAATGCTCTGCTTTACAGACAGGTACCATGTTCTTAATGCTCTACTTTACAGACAGGAACCATGTTCTTAATGCTTTGCTTTACAGACAGAACAGGTACCATGTTCTTAATGCTCTGCTTTACAGACAGGTACCATGTTCTTAATGCTCTGCTTTACAGACAGGTACCATGTTCTTAATGCTCTGCTTTACAGACAGGAACCATGTTCTTAATGCTCTGCTTTACAGACAGAACAGGTACCATGTTCTTAATACTCTGCTTTACAGACAGGAACCATGTTCTTAATGCTCTGCTTTACAGACAGGTACCATGTTCTTAATGCTCTGCTTTACAGACAGGAACCATGTTCTTAATGCTCTGCTTTACAGACAGGACAGGTACCTTCTCTTACAGTTTTTCCCAAATGGTTATAACACACGTTTGCTGAAACTATTTCTCAGGTACTCAAAAGTCTAAACACAAAACACAAAAAAAGTTAGCCAATTTCCCTAAACCCTACAGACATCTTGCAAAATGAAACACAGCAATCAAAATCATGTTCTCCCTGCTCAAAATGAAATTCGGCATACAAATGAGACACACAGACACACATCAAATTAATCTAACTTAGTGACACCCAAGATCACACTAAAGTGACATATTTAAACACTACTATCAGAACCTATTTCAGTATTTCAGCCATCTTATCGGCTGTCAGGTTCTCCCTAGGTGAGGTGGGTGTGGAGTCAGGTGCAGGAGAGAGCGAATTGCAAGATTTCCCGCCCTGACCTTAGAGAGCCGTTTTATGTCTCTATTTGGTTAGGTCAGGGTGTGATGTGGGGTGGGCATTCTATGTTTTCTGTTTCTATGTTTTGGTTCTCAATCAGGGACAGCTGTCTATCGTTGTCTCTGATTGGGAATCATACTTAGACAGCCTACTTTGCTACCTTAGTGGTGGGTAGTTGTCTTTGTTAGTGGCTTGTATAGCCGAAGTAAGCTTCACGGTCGTTTCCTTATTCTTTGTTTTGATGGCGACATTTAAAAATAAAAATAAATGTACGCTCACCATGATGCACCTTGGTCTGGTCATTTCCACCCTGACGACGATCGTGACACAAGAAGCCTGTTTATTTACAAGTCCATCAAGGACAGGCACAGGACCACAACAGTAGCTACAAAACAACAGGCACGCAGTCCAGAAAAAACACAACCCAAACCAAACGCAACCCAAACAAATCACAGCTACACAAACAATCCTGCACAAAACCTAGAGGGTAGTGCGAGATTAAATACCCCACTAGTTCCTAAACTAGACACAGGTGAACAACAAGACAGACAAAACCAAACGAAAAATAAAAGGGATCGGTAGCAGCGAGTAGACCGGCGACGACGACCGCCGAGCACCGCCCGAACAGGGAGAGGAGCCACCTTCGGTGGAAGTCATGACATCGGCTCTCAACCAATCATGCTATTTTGTTTGTTTTTTTTCGCGTTGTTCGTAACTCATTTTGTACATAATGTTGCTGCTACCGTCTCTTATGACAGAAAAGAGCTTCTGGACATCAGAATGGTATTACTCCCATCAAATTGGACAAGGAGTTATTCTTCAATGAGTCGGACGCGAGGGATATACTATGGACACCTGACCAGGACCCGATCCCCCTGATTCGCTGTTGAAGGAAACTTAGATTTCGAGGCAAAAGATCAGGGTGCATTGCGAGGATAAGGCGACGAGTGGCTAATCTGCCCTTGCCCTCCATTCTGCTAGCTAATGTTCAATCGCTGGAAAAAAAATGGGACCAACTGAAAGCACATATTTATCCTACCAACGGGACATTAAAAACTGTAATATCTTATGTTTCACCGAGTAGTGCCTGAACGACGACATCAAGAACATACTGCTGATGGGTTATACACTCTATCGGCAGGACAGATCAGCAGCTTCTGGTAAGAGACGGGGCGGGGGCCAATGCATTTATGTAAACAACTGTATTCCGCCATAAGCAGACAGCAAAACGCTCATCCAGAGACGGTGCTCCTAGCGGCCGCTGACTTTAATCCAGGGAAACTTAAGTCAGTTTTACCGCATTTCTATCAGCATGTTAAATGTGCAACCAGAGGGAAGAAATGACAAGCAAAATTTTAAGCAGGAGGCACCAGTGACTCGGTCTACAAAAAAAGTTATAGATATAGAAAAAGTGGTGAAATGAAGCAGATGCTAAACTACAGGACTGTTTTGCTATCACAGACTGGAACACGTTCCGGGATGCTTCCGATGGCATTGAGGAGTACACCACATCAGTCACTGGCTTTATCAATAAGTGCATCGAAGACATCATCCCCACAGTGGCTGTACGTACATACCCCAACCAGAAGCCGTGGGTTCTGGGAACATCCACACCGAGTATAAAGGGTAGAGCTGTCACTTTCAAGGAACGGGACTCTAACGCGGAAGCTTATAATGAATCCCGCTATGCCCTCCGACAAACCATCAAACAGCCAAAGAGCATCAATACAGGACGAAGATTGAATCGAACTACACTGGCTCTGACGCTCGTCGGATGTGGCAGGGCTTGCAAACTATTACAGACTACAAAAGGTAGCACAGCCGAGAGCTGCCCAGTGACACGAGCCTACCAGATGAGCTAAATAACATCTATGCTTGTTTCGAGGCAAGTAACACTGAAACATGCATGAGAGCATCAGCTGTTTTGGATGACTGTGTGATCACGCTCTCCGCAGCCAATGTGAGGAAGAACTTTAAACAGGTCAAGATTCACAAACTTACCAAGAACACTAAGGTAACCTGCCTAAATGACTACCAACCAGTAGCACTCACGTCTGTAGCCTTGAAATGCTTTGAAAGGCTGGTCATGGCTCACATCAACAGCATTATCCCAGAAACCCTAGACCCACTCCAATTTGCATACCGCCCCAACAGATCCACAGATGATGCAATCTCTATTCTTTGACTACATCTCAGCGTTCAACACCATAGTGACCTCAAAGCTCATCACTAAGCTAAGGACTCTGGGACTAAACACCTCCCTCTGCCACTGGATCCTGGAATTCCTGACGGGCCACCCTCAGGTGGTGAGGGTAGGTAACAACACGTCTGCCAGGCTGATCCTCAACAGGGGGGCCCCTCACGGGTGCGTGCTCAGTCCCCTCCTGTACTCCCTGTTCACTCATGACTGCACTGCCAGGCACAACTCCAACACCATCATTAAGTTTGCTGATGACACAACAGTGGTAGGCCTGATCACCGACAACGATGAGACAGCCTTTAGGGAGCTGGTCAGAGACCTGACCATGTGGTGCCAGGACAACAACCTCTCCCTAAACGTGATAAAGAATAAGGAGATGATTGTGGACTACAGAAAAATGAGGACCAAACACGCCCCCATTCTCATCGAGTGGGCTGTTTTGGAGCAGGTTGAGAGCTTCAAGTTCCTTGGCATCAACATCACCAACAAAGTAACATGGTCCAAGCACACCAAGACAGTCATGAAGAGGGCACGACAAAACGTATTCCCCCTCAGGAGACTGAAATGGGTCATTAGATGCTCAAAAGGTTTTACAGCTGTACCATCGAGAGCATCCTGATGGGTTGCATCACTGCCTGGTATGGCAACTGCTCAGCTGCTTGGCCTCTGACTGCAAGGCGCTACAAAGGGTAGTGCGTATGGCCCCGTACATCCCCGGGTTCAAGCTTCCTGCCATCCAGGACCTCCATACCAGCGGTGTCAGAGGAAGGTCCTAAAAATTGTCAAAGACTCCATCCACCCTAGTCACAGACTGATCTCTCTGCTACTGCACATTGACTTTGTACCGGTACCCCTGTATATAGCCTCCACATTGACTCTGTACCGGTACCCCCTGTATATAGCCTCCACATTGACTCTGTACCATAACACCCTGTATATAGCCTCCACATTGTCTCTGTACCGGTACCCTCTGTATATAGCATCCACATTGACTCTGTACCGGTACCCCCTGTATATAGCCTCCACATTGACTCTGTACCGTAACACCCTGTATATAGCCTCCACATTGACTCTGTACCGTAACACCCTGTATATAGCCTCCACATTGACTCTGTACCGTAACACCCTGTATATAGCCTCCACATTGACTCTGTACCGGTACCCCCTGTATATAGCCTCCACATTGACTCTGTACCGTAACACCCTGTATATAGCCTCCACATTGACTCTGTACCGTAACACCCTGGATATAGCCTCCACATTGACTCTGTACCGGTACCCTCTGTATATAGCCTCCACATTGACTCTGTACCGTAACACCCTGTATATAGCCTCCACATTGACTCTGTACCGTAATACCCTGTATTTCGCCCCGCTATTGTTATTTACTGCTGCTCTTTAATTATTTGTTTTTCTTATGTCTTACTTTTTAAAATGTATTTTCTTAAAACTGCATTGTTGGTTCAGGGCTCGTAAGTAAGCTTTTCACTGTAAGGACTACTACACCTGTTGTATTCAGCATTTCACTGTAAGGTCTACTACACCTGTTGTATTCAGCATTTCACTGTAAGGTCTACTACACCTGTTGTATTCAGCATTTCACTGTAAGGTCTACTACACCTGTTGTATTCAGCATTTCACTGTAAGGACTACACCTGTTGTATTCAGCATTTCACTGTAAGGACTACACCTGTTGTATTCAGCATTTCACTGTAAGGACTACACCTGTTGTATTCGGCGCATGTGACAAATACAATTTATTTATTTATATTTATTGTACTATATATTGTAATTTGTGTACTCAAACAAGAAAGGAACACAAATGCATCAATGTAAGTTTTATATTTCAACATGAATCAATACATGTCAAACAGCATACTGTAAGCACACAAAGAGTAAAAATGCAAACATACAGTAAATATATTTATATTTATTCAAAGGAAGAAAAATAGGCCTAAAGTAACTGTCAAAATCTAAATCATAAGTCAAGATACAAATACTCCATTTCGAAAACAAAATCAGTTATGTCTGTTGTTTTGGCCACAGATTTTTATCAACATCGCATGCGATATTCTCCTTGGCCAGACAGCGGGGGAAATATCTTCTGGCATGACGCATCCTCCCCTGACAGAACTCTGCTGGAATGTCACCCCAGTTCTCCTCCATTGCCTGGAAAAGGGCCTTAAATGGAGTTTGCAATCATACACCTTCCACAGCCATGCTGAAAACAACTCCTCAGTGGGGTTGAAAAATGAGGAACATGGTGGGAGATGATAGAGAATTGTGGGTCGTGGAACTTAGTTGCGAAACTGAGCAACCCGATGGAAGATCACGTTGTCCCACATACATTCGCCGCTCAGGATCACCTGGCGTCTCTGTGCTCTGGCTGAAAAAAAAGACTGTCATGTAAAGGTGTTGTATGGAAATGAAGGAGATGGGCTGGATGTTGTATGGTCCAAGTGTAGCATGGCGGTGGAGGAGCCCATTGTGGCTCATAGCTGCACATATGGTGACATTAACCCCACGCTGGCCAGGTACCTCAATGATGGCGCATTGACTCATGATGTTCCTTCCTCTCCTCCTCGTCTTTGCTAAATATAATCCAGCCTCATCTCACATAAATTCCTGTGGAATAGAACATACATCCAACTCCATGGTTCTCTGAAATCACAGTAAATAATGTACATTATATATATATATATATATATATACATACATATAAACTAAAGAAACACCCTGTGGCAAAGAAGGGGTAGATATATATATATATATATATATATATATATATATATATATATATATATATATATATATATATATAGGTAAATGGCAGATATGTGAGAGCAGAACTAATAAACGGGCTCTGTCACTAAAATGGCCACCCCTGTCAGAACTACAGATCACAAAATGGCCGACCACCAAAACTACAAGTCCCAGAAGCAAGGGGAACCCTCAGAAGGTGGAGCCAACCCACAGATAACGGGTCAAGACGAACCAGGAAGAGAAGAAGAGAGTGCTGGAAGGATCTATGAACAATAGAGAAAGAGACAATAGAGATTGGCTGGATTTACCGTGTATGAGCTGGACTGTTTTGGACTTACCTGTTGGCGTTTGGACCTGGACCTACCGAGAACCCGATTTGTGTACCGAACCCTGCTATCCTTGACCTCGCCTACGGCCTGGGTGGACCAGGATGGAGAAACAAACACACAGGTACTGTCCTGTTCGAAAGAACTCTCATTCTTGGGTGATTTGGTGACAGTTTACCACTTAGTTTGTGACAAACGCTCCTAACCTTGAAGAGGTTTGCCACAATCCCTTTTTTAGGACCCTGTCTTTCAAAAATCATAGAAATCCAAGTAACATTCACATATATCCATTGTAAAGGATTTAAACAATGTTTCCCATGAACAATTAATGAACATGCACCTGTCATACGGTTGTTAAGACACTAACAGCTTACAGACGGTAGGCAATTAAAGTCACAGTTATGAACATTTAGGACACTAAAGAGGCCTTTCTACTGACTCTGAAAAACACCAAAAGTAAGATGCCCAGGGTCCCTGCTCATCTGGGTGAACGTACCTTAGGCATGCTGCAAGGAGGCATGAGGACTGCAGATGTGGCCAGGGCAATAAATTGCAATGTCTGTACTGTGAGACACCTAAGACAGTGCTACAGGGAGACAGGATGGACAGCTGATCATCTTCGCAGTGGAAGACCACGTGTAACAACACCTACACAGGATCGGTACATCCGCACATCACACCTGCGGGACAGGTACTTGATGGCAACAACCACTGTCCGAGTTACACCAGGAACGCACAATCCCTCCATCAGTGCTCAGACTGTCCGCAATAGGCTGAGAGAGGCTGGACTGAGGGCTTGTTGGCCTGTTGTAAGGCAGGTCCTCACCAGACATCACCGGCAACAACGTCGCCTACGGGCACAAACCCACCATCGCTGGACCAGACAGGACTTGCAAAAAGTGCTCTTCACTGACGAGTTTCAGTTTTGTCTCACCAGGGGGGATGGTCGGATTCACATTTATCGTAAAAGGAATGAGCGTTACACAGACGCCTGTACTCTGGAGCAGGATCTATTTGGAGGGGGAGGGTTCGTCATGGTCTGGGGCGGTGTGTCACAGCATCATCGGACGGAGCTTGTTGTCATTGCAGGCAATCACAACGCTGTGCATTACAGCGAAGACATCCTCCTCCCTCATGTGGTACCTTTCCTGCAGGCTCATCCTGACATGACCCTCCAGCATGACAACGCCACCAGCCATACTGCTCATTCTGTGCATGATTTCCTGCAAGACAGGAATGTCAGTGTTCTGCCATGGCCAGTGAAGAGCCCGGATCTCAGTCCCATTGAGCACTTCTGGGACTTGTTGGATCAGAGGGTGAGGTCAAGGGCCATTCCCAACAGAAATGTCCGGGAACTTGCAGGTGCCTTGGGGAAGAGTGAGGTGACATCTCACAGCAAGAACTGGAAAATCTGGTGCAGTCCATGATGAGGAGATGCATTGCAGTACTTAATACAGCTGGTGGCCACACATACACTTAGGTTGGAATCATTAAAACTCTTTTTTTCAAGCTCTCCAGAAATGTCTTGTTAACGAACTATAGTTTGGACAAGTCGGTAAGGACACATACTTTGTGAATGACACGTCATTTTTGTCCAACAATTGTTTACAGACATATTATTTCACTTACAATTTACTGATTCACTATTCCAGTGGGTCAGAAGTTTACATACACTAAGTTGACTGTGCCTTTAAACAGCTTGGAAAATTCCAGAAAATTATGTCATGGCTTTAGAAGCTTCTGATTGACATTGCTAATTGCTAATTGACATAATTTCAGTCAATTGGAGGTGTACCTGTGGATGATTTTCAAGGCCTACCTTCAAACTCAGTGCCTCTTTGCTTGACATCATGGAAAAATCTAAAGAAAACAGCCAAAACCTCAGGAAAAAAATTGTAGACCTCCAGAAGTCTGGTTCATCCTTGGGAGCAATTTCCAAACGCCTGAAGGTACCATGTTCATCTGTACAAACAATAGTACACAAGTATAAACACCATGGTATCACTCAGCCATCATATAGCTCAAGAAGGAGACGCTTTGTGTCTCCTAGAGATTTATGTACTTTGGTGCGAAAAGTGCATATTAATCCCAGAACAACAGCAAAGGACCTTGTGGAGATGTTGGAGGAAACAGGTACAAAAGTATCTATATCCACAGTTAAACGAGTCCGAAATCGACATAACCTGAAAGGCCGCTCAGCAAGGAAGAATCCACTGCTCCAAAACCGCCATTAAAAAAAAACAGGCTACGGTTTGCAACTGCACATGGGGACAAAGATCGTACTTTTTGGAGAAATGTCCTCTGGTCTGATGAAACAAAAATCTAACGGTTTGTCCATAATGACCATCATTATGTTTGGAAGAAAACGGGGGAGGCTTGCAAGCCAAAGAACACCATCCCAACCCTGAAGCACTGGGGTGGCAGCATCATGTTGTGGGGGTGCTTTGCTGCAGGAGGGACTGGTGCACTTCACAAAATAGATGGCTTCATGAGGAAGAAAAATTATGTGGATATATTGACGCAACATCTCAAGACAACAGTCAGGAAGTTAGAGCTTGGTCGCAAATGGGTCTTCCAAATGGACAATGACCCCAAGCATACTTCCAGTTGTTGTGGCAAAATGTCTTAAGGACAACAATGTCAACAATGTATTGGAGTGGCCATCACAAAGCCCTGACCTCAATCCTATAGAAAATGTGTGGGCAGAACTGAAAAAGCATATGCAAGCAAGGAGGCCTACAAACCTGACTCAGTTCCACCAGCTCTGGGCCAGAATTCACCCAAGTTATTGTGGGAAGCTTGCGGAAGGCTGCCTGAAACATTTGACCCAAGTTAAACAATTTAAAGGCAATGCTACCAAATACTAATTGAGTATATGTAAACTTCTGACCCACTGGGAATGTGATAAAAGAAATCAAAGCTGAAATGAATCATTCTCTCTACTATTATTCTGACATTTCCCATTCTTAAAATAAAGTGGTGATCCAAACTGACCTAAAACAGGGAATTTTTAATCAGATTAAATGTCAGGAATTGTGAAAAACTGAGTTTAAAATGTATTTGGCTAAAGTGTATGTAAACTTCCAACTTCAACTGTAGTAGAGAGGTCCAATGTCTGCAGTTAATACCTATTCTCATTTTGGAACGTCCAGATGGATGCTCGGGTGAAGCGGCTCAGATTGGACTGCACTCTCTTCCCAGCCTCTCTCAAGGTCAAACCATGGCTCAGATTGGGCTGCACTCTCTTACCAGCCTCTCTCAAGGTCAAACCATGGCTCAGATTGGGCTGCACTCTCTTACCAGCCTCTCTCAAGGTCAAACCATGGCTCAGATTGGGCTGCACTCTCTTACCAGCCTCTCAAGGTCAAACCATGGCTCAGATTGGGCTGCACTCTCTTACCAGCCTCTCTCAAGGTCAAACCATGGCTCAGATTGGGCTGCACTCTCTTACCAGCCTCTCTCAAGGTCAAACCATGGCTCAGATTGGGCTGCACTCTCTTACCAGCCTCTCTCAAGGTCAAACCATGGCTCAGATTGGGCTGCACTCTCTTACCAGCCTCTCTCAAGGTCAAACCATGGCTCAGATTGGGCTGCACTCTCTTCCCAGCCTCTCTCAAGGTCAAACCATGGCTCAGATTGGGCTGCACTCTCTTACCAGCCTCTCTCAAGGTCAAACCATGGCTCAGATTGGGCTGCACTCTCTTACCAGCCTCTCTCAAGGTCAAACCATGGCTCAGATTGGGCTGCACTCTCTTACCAGCCTCTCTCAAGGTCAAACCATGGTTCAGATTGGGCTGCACTCTCTTCCCAGCCTCTCTCAAGGTCAAACCATGCTTGATCACATATTCCACCATAGTCGCCTGAAATTCATCAGAGTACTCTTCTTGTTCTTGGTCTTCCTCTACCTCTACCTCTACCTCTACCTATACCTTTAACTCCACCTATACCTCTACCTCCACCGCCACCTATACCTCCACGTCGGCCTCCACCTCTACCTCTACCTCTACCTACACCTCCCTCTCCACCTCCACCTCCCTCTCCACCTCCACCTCTACCTCTACCTCCACCTCTACCTCTACCTCCACCTCTACCTCTACCTCCACCTCTACCTCTACCTCCACCTCTACCTACACCTCTACCTACACCTCTACCTCCACATCAACATACACCTCTACCTCTACCTCTATCTACACCTCTACCTCCACCTCCACCTCTCACTCCAACTCTACCTACACCTCCCTCTCCACCTCCACCTCTACCTCCACCTCCACCTCCACCTCTACCTCTACCTCTACCTCTACCTCTACCTCTACCTCTACCTCTACCTCTACCTCCACCTCTACCTCTACCTCTACCTACACCTCTACCTACACCTCTACCTCCACATCAACATACACCTCTACCTCTACCTCTATCTACACCTCTACCTCCACCTCCACCTCCACCTCTCACTCCAACTCTACCTACACCTCCCTCTCCACCTCCATCTACACCTCTACCTCTACCTACACCTACACCTCCACCTCTACCTACACCTCTACCTCGACCTACACCTCCCTCTCTACCTACACCTCTACCTACACCTCCACCTCTACCTACACCACCACCTCCACCTCTACCTCTACCTACACCTCCACCTCTACCTCTACCTCTACCACCTCCACCTCTATCTACACCTCTACCTACACCTACACCTCCACCTCTACCTCTACCCCTCCCTCCACCTCTACCTCTACCCCTCCCTCCACCTCTACCTCTACTTCTACCCCTCCCTCCACCTCTACCTCTACCTCTACCCCTCCCTCCACCTCTACCTCTACCCCTCCCTCCACCTCTACCTCTACCCCTCCCTCTACCTCTACTTCTACCCCTCCCTCCACCTCTACCTCTACCTCTACTTCTACCCCTCCCTACACCTCTACCTCTACCCCTCCCTCCACCTCTACCTCTACCTCTACCTACACCTCTACCTACACCTCCACCTCTACCTCTACCTACAAAGTTCTGATTGCAAACATTTACGCAATTAGTTTTTCAACATTTGAAAGTGGTCAATGGGTAATTGAACTTAGCTTGTTGAACAGTGTTGCTTTGCATTTGCACACAATATATTTTAGTTGTGAAGGTTGTGCCAAAGGTAGATAATTGTGTGTTGTGTTTTGCCAAATGTTTGTTATAGAATTACAATCTGAGTGTAAAGCAAAATGTGTCAGTAGTATTGCAGATTTGGTGTATGGTTCTGCTAAATGAGATATAGGTTTGGTGTATGGTTCTGCTAAATGAGATGCAGATTTGGTGTATGGTTCTGCTAAATGAGATGCAGGTTTGGTGTATGGTTCTGCAAAATGAGATGCAGGTTTGGTGTATGGTTCTGCAAAATGAGATGCAGGTTTGGTGTATGGTTATGCTAAATGAGATGCAGGTTTGGTGTATGGTTCTGCTAAATGAGATGCAGGTTTGGTGTATGGTTCTGCTAAATGAGATGCAGGTTTGGTGTATGGTTCTGATAAATGAGATGCAGATTTGATGTATGGTTCTGATAAATGAGATACAGATTTGGTGTATGGTTCTGCAAAATGAGATACAGATTTGGTGTATGGTTCTGCTAAATGAGATACAGATTTGGTGTATGGTTCTGCTAAATGAGATACAGATTTGGGTCATTGTGCCTCATGGGCTAGTTTTAGTGTGTAAACCATTGGGGAAAATGGAGTGGACGATGCACTGGCAACATAATTGGCCGGTGGTCAATGTCCTATTTCAAGCCGTCCTATCAAATACATCACACAAGGACAGAACCATTCTTCAAAGCCCAAATATGTTGCCACTCGCCATCCAACAAACTGACAAAGCCCAGCCAAATGTTTATGGAGAGACAGACAGTGTAACAACGATCTGTCAATACAGACATCCTGTTTAATAACACTTCTAAAGTAGGCCTAAGTATGGGGAATGTGGCAGCCATTTTCCACTGACGAAGACTGTTTCTCCTTATAGCCTGTCTGAACCAGACTGGGTCTTATAGCCTGTCTGAACCAGACTGGGTCTTATAGCCTGTCTGAACCGGACTGGGTCTTATAGCCTGTCTTAACCGGACTGGGTCTTATAGCCTATCTGAACCAGACTGGGTCTTATAGCCTGTCTGAACCAGACTGGGTCTTATAGCCTGTCTTAACCGGACTGGGTCTTATAGCCTGTCTGAACCGGACTGGGTCTTATAGCCTGTCTGAACCGGACTGGGTCTTATAGCCTGTCTGAACCGGACTGGGTCTTATAGCCTGTCTGAACCGGACTGGGTCTTATAGCCTGTCTGAACCGGACTGGGTCTTATAGCCTGTCTGAACCGGACTGGGTCTTATAGCCTGTCTGAACCGGACTGGGTCTTATAGCCTGTCTGAACCGGACTGGGTCTTATAGCCTGTCTGAACCGGACTGGGTCTTATAGCCTGTCTGAACCGGACTGGGTCACATTTAATACGACTCCAGTCCGAAATGGGTCGGATGCTGTCTTTTTTTGGCATGGAATTCAGTTGTACGAATCTGAGGACTGATGTTTGGTTTTAGGAGAATAGTCACATGCTGTTTAAAATAAAAGGCCAGAATAATGGTTTGAATTGGTTTTGCTCTCGCAGTACTGCATTCCAAGTTAACTCTTGTTTTGTGTTGTTGTGGGACTAACAAGATCTCAAACGAAATGGTGAAAATGATTTGAGAGTCCAACGTTTGTCCGAATTTTGACAAAAAAAATGTAAAAAATTAAAAAGTGAGTGCCTAGCACTGGGATTGAACCCGCACACCTCAGAGAAAGATTTCTCCGCACACAGCACCCTGTCTAGCGGCGAGCCTACCTCATGGCAGTAATAGTAGTAGTGTTCATCGGTGCCTCTAGTGGCCAGTTTTGAAGGTGATTCCTGTCCTGGGGATTTGGATCGACATTGGATTTGGCATTGGAATCGGTGCGACCTGGCTGGTGGGATAGGAGGCCTGGACACAGTCTGAGTTCAAGCTCTGGCAAATATAATATTACTTATCTGTTCTCAATACCTCAACATGTAATGATATGTAATGTAAATGAAAAGGGCCATATAAATACATTTTAAAAAGCAATTTCCCAAATCTAGCAATTACATTTTTTTGATAACCATACAATTTTTTTTTTTTAAAGAACATAAAACCTTTGAAATTAGATTATTTTCCGAAGGTAAACTGAACCAATTTATTTTCCCTAGAGATTTTAATTGGTTATGAATGACAATCTGAGAAATACATTCTCATCATTACATGTATAAACAAGCACCCTCACTATAACTTTACCAGTCCAATGGGCTAGAGATAACATCAGAACACATACACACAAACACACACACACACACACACACACACACACTGAATATAAGGTGCTATTTAGAAAGTAAAAGTGTTATAAGGCTGTCCCCATTGGAGCACCCTTTGAACAACCCTTTTTGATTCCAGGTAGAACCCTTCTGGGTTCCGTGCGGAACCCTTTTGGGTTCTATGTAGAACACTTTCCACAGAGGGTTCTAAATGGAACCAAAAAAGGGATTCTACCTGGAACGAAAAGAGTTCTCCTATGGGGACAGCCGAATAAACCATTCGGAACCCTTTTTTTTATCATAGAGTGTAGTAACGAACTGATGTCATAGCCTGGCGCTGTACGGACAGACTCCTGGCGTCTGGCAACTAGCATGTGTCTGAGTGTGTGCATGCGTGTGTTATGTGTGCGTCTGCTAGCAATCTGGGCCGGTTGAGCGGTTTCTGTTTAACTACTGTTCCCACAGCTTCAGTAAGGTATGTGAGGTCATCACCATTCAAACTAATCACAAACAACAGACATGGGGAGAGACTGTAGAGAGAAGGTTTTAGAGAGAGGGTTTTCTCCCGATGTGTGTGTGTGTTTACTACAATGTGTTGCTACCAACCAGATGGCTCAAGATTGACTTCGAAATTGGACGTCTGAAAATGCCTTCATAACCGCCCACTAGGGGGCAACAGCCCTATTATTGAGCCCTATTATCATCTAGTACGATTGGGTTTTGCTACCGCACATTTTTCAGTGGTATATTTTTAAAAGTAAAGAAATCTCAATTACGTTTGTAACGCCCCCTATCTTACATTTAGAACCTTTAAATTAAATAAATTCATATGGGTTTCACACATATCTTTCACTCTTGAGTTTTCCATGAAATATCATGAGCACATTTAGTTCTCTCCCCAATACATTAGATAATGGCTCACCTGTTAGTCATTTTAACTACTGTTTATTCTAATAGCAAAAAAAAAATACAAGATACACATTTCAAAACAGCTTTATTATTAAATAGCTGAATAGAAAAAATAGTAGATGGTAAATATCATTTTTTTTATACAGTATCTGACTATAACTTGACATGCACATTTGTTAAATATTTTTTTAATCCAATGGCAGGTTGTGAGCATGTTAAAATGTGTCAGTCCTCCAGGTTCATCATCCTTATAAAGTACATACGTAGGACAAATCATCAGACATTAGAGTGGTGTAAAGCAGTAGGCTACTGTACACATCATCAGACATTAGGGTGGTGTAAAGCAGTAGGCTACTGTACACATCATCAGACATTAGGGTGGTGTAAAGCAGTAGGCTACTGTACAAATCATCAGACATTAGGGTGGTGTAAAGCAGTAGGCTACTGTACACATCATCAGACATTAGGGTGGTGTAAAGCAGTAGGCTACTGTACACATCATCAGACATTAGGGTGGTGTAAAGCAGTAGGCTACTGTACAAATCATCAGACATTAGGGTGGTGTAAAGCAGTAGGCTACTGGACACAACATCAGACATTAGGGTGGTGTAAAGCAGTAGGCTACTGTACACAACATCAGACATTAGGGTGGTGTAAAGCAGTAGGCTACTGTACACATCATCAGACATTAGGGTGGTGTAAAGCAGTAGGCTACTGTACACAACATCAGACATTAGGGTGGTGTAAAGCAGTAGGCTACTGTACACAACATCAGACATTAGGGTGGTGTAAAGCAGTAGGCTGCTGTACACAACATCAGACATTAGGGTGGTGTAAAGCAGTAGGCTGCTGTACACTACATCAGACATTAGGGTGGTGTAAAGCAGTAGGCTACTGTACAAATCATCAGACATTAGGGTGGTGTAAAGCAGTAGGCTACTGGACAAATCATCAGACATTAGGGTGGTGTAAAGCAGTAGGCTACTGTACACATCATCAGACATTAGGGTGGTGTAAAGCAGTAGGCTACTGTACACATCATCAGACATTAGGGTGGTGTAAAGCAGTAGGCTACTGGACAAATCATCAGACATTAGGGTGGTGTAAAGCAGTAGGCTACTGGACAAATCATCAGACATTAGGGTGGTGTAAAGCAGTAGGCTACTGGACAAATCATCAGACATTAGGGTGGTGTAAAGCAGTAGGTAAACTGTACACAACATCAGACATTAGGGTGGTGTAAAGCAGTAGGCTACTGTACATTACATCAGACATTAGGGTGGTGTAAAGCAGTAGGCTACTGGACACAACATACAGTGTTGTAAAGCAGTAGACTACTAGGCTACTGTACAAAACTTATTTTATTTCACCTTTATTTAACCAGGTAGGCTAGTTGAGAACAAGTTCTCATTTGCAACTGCGACCTGGCCAAGATAAAGCATAGCAGTGTGAACAGACAACACAGAGTTACACATGGAGTAAACAATTAACAAGTCAATAACACAGTAGAAAAAAAAGGGAGTCTATATACAATGTGTGCAAAAGGCACGAGGAGGTAGGCGAATAATTACAATATTGCAGATTAACACTGGAGTGATAAATGATCAGATGATCATGTACAGGTAGAGATATTGGTGTGCAAAAGAGCAGAAAAGTAAATAAATAAAAACTGTGGGGATGAGGTAGGTGAAAATGGGTGGGCTATTTACCAATAGATTATGTACAGCTGCAGCGATCGGTTAGCTGCTCAGATAGCAGATGTTTGAAGTTGGTGAGGGAGATAAAAGTCTCCAACTTCAGGGATTTTTGTAATTCGTTCCAGTCACAGGCAGCAGAGTACTGGAACGAAAGGCGGCCAAATGAGGTGTTGGCTTTAGGGATGATCAGTGAGATACACCTGCTGGAGCGCGTGCTACGGATGGGTGTTGCCATCGTGACCTGTGAACTGAGATAAGGCGGAGCTTTACCTAGCATGGCCTTGTAGATGACCTGGAGCCAGTGGGTCTTGCGACGAATATGTAGCGAGGGCCAGCCGACTAGAGCATACAAGTCGCAGTGGTGGGTAGTATAAGGCGTTTTAGTGACAAAACGGATGGCACTGTGATAAACTGCATCCAGTTTGCTGAGAAGAGTGTTGGAAGCAATTTTGTAGATGACATCGCCGAAGTCGAGGATCGGTAGGATAGTCAGTTTTACTAGGGTAAGCTTGGCAGCGTGAGTGAAGGAGGCTTTGTTGCGGAATGGCATTGAAGCTCGTTTGGAGCTGTAGGCTACTAGGCTACTGTACAAAACGTAGCACAGTGTTGTAAAGCAGTAGGCTACTAGGCTACTGTACAAAACGTAGCACAGTGTCGTAAAGCAGTAGGCTACTAGGCTACTGTACAAAACGTAGCACAGTGTTGTAAAGCAGTAGGCCTCTAGGCTACTGTACAAAACATAGCACAGTGTTGTAAAGCAGTAGGCTACTGTACACAACGTAGCACAGTGTTGTAAAGCACTAGGCTACTGTACACAACATAGCACAGTGTTGTAAAGCATTAGGCCTCTAGGCTACTGTACAAAACATAGCACAGTGTTGTAAAGCAGTAGGCTACTGTACAAAACGTAGCACAGTGTTGTAAAGCAGTAGGCCTCTAGGCTACTGTACAAAACAGCACAGTGTTGTAAAGCAGTAGGCTACTGTACACAACATAGCACAGTGTTGTAAAGCAGTAGGCTACTGTACACAACGTAGCACAGTGTTGTAAAGCAGTAGGTTACTAGGCTACTGTACACAACATAGCACAGTGTTGTTTTTTTGGTGACGTCGGGTGCTGGTGCTGCCGTCGATGAAACAGGGGGTGCCTCAGCTGGCTCATCGGGCTTCCACGCCGTAGCTGGCTCGAGAGGTTTCCTTGCATCGATTGGAACGGCAGGCTCCCAACCCACGCTATGCCTCCGCCGGCCCATCAGGCTCCCGCGCCTCGGCCGGCTCGTCGGGCTCCCGCGCCTCGGCCGGCTCGTCGGGCTCCCATGCCTCGGCCGGCTCGTCGGGCTTCTACGCCTCAGGCGGCTTGTCCAGCGCCCGAGCCTCAGCCGGCACGTCAGGCTCACTCAGGTGGGATGCCGAGTGGCGCCCCTAGGGGGTTAATGTCATGCCTGCTCCTTCTCCCCGTCTCTTGCTCACGAGGGTGCCAGGCTGCCCATCAATACTCACACCTGTCACCGTCATTACGCGCATCAGCGTTAACAAATGCGCATAAGTGTTTAACAAATGACAATAACATCATATCAAAAATAAAGTGAGTATTTCATTTTGAAAATTGAGACGCTTAGATTGAATATGTATCCAAATTGAAAAAGTGATTTGGTCAGTGAACAAGTGAATTTATGAATTTGATTGTTGTATTCGGGCAATTGAAAATGTGCTCAGTTTGAAATATGAGCCAGTTTGATGACCTGTTTTTGTGCTTAAAGTTGTGAAAATGTACCACATACTGAAAATTGCACCAAAGTGATAGAAAGAAAAGTGTAACTACAATAGCACATAAAGACCTCACAGCCAATAGGACATAAAGACCTCACAGCCAATAGGACATAAAGACCTCACAGCCAATAGGACATAAAGACCTCACAGCCAATAGGACATAAAGACCTCACAGCCAATAGGACATAAAGACCTCACAGCCAATAGGACATAAAGACCTCACAGCCAATAGGACATAAAGACCTCACAGCCAATAGGACATAAAGACCTCACAGCCAATAGGACATAAAGACCTCGCAGCCAATAGGACATAAAGACCTCGCAGCCAATAGGACATAAAGACCTCGCAGCCAATAGGACATAAAGACCTCGCAGCCAATAGGACATAAAGACATCGCAGCCAATAGGACATAAAGACATCGCAGCCAATAGGACATAAAGACATCGCAGCCAATAGGACATAAAGACATCGCAGCCAATAGGACATAAAGACCTCGCAGACAATAGGACATAAAGACCTCGCAGACAATAGGACATAAAGACCTCGCAGACAATAGGACATAAAGACCTCGCAGACAATAGGACATAAAGACCTAGCAGACAATAGGACATAAAGACCTCGCAGCCAATAGGACATAAAGACCTCGCAGCCAATAGGACATAAAGACCTAGCATCCAATAGGACATAAAGACCTAGCATCCAATAGGACATAAAGACCTAGCATCCAATAGGACATAAAGACCTAGCATCCAATAGGACATAAAGACCTAGCATCCAATAGGACATAAAGACCTAGCATCCAATAGGACATAAAGACCTAGCATCCAATAGGACATAAAGACCTAGCATCCAATAGGACATAAAGACCTAGCATCCAATAGGACATAAAGAGTTAGCATCCAATAGGACATAAAGACCTCGCAGCCAATAGGACATAAAGACCTCGCAGCCAATAGGACATAAAGACCTCGCAGCCAATAGGACATAAAGACCTCGCAGCCAATAGGGCATAAAGACCTCGCAGCCAATAGGGCATAAAGACCTCGCAGCCAATAGGGCATAAAGACCTCGCAGCCAATAGGGCATAAAGACCTCGCAGCCAATAGGGCATAAAGACCTCGCAGCCAATAGGGCATAAAGACCTCGCAGCCAATAGGGCATAAAGACCTCGCAGCCAATAGGGCATAAAGACCTCGCAGCCAATAGGGCATAAAGACCTCGCAGCCAATAGGACATAAAGACCTCGCAGCCAATAGGGCATAAAGACCTCGCAGCCAATAGGACATAAAGACCTCGCAGCCAATAGGGCATAAAGACCTCGCATCCATTCAAACACCTTTTCCTTCTGCTTTTTCTTAAAAATTATGAAAATGTTCAGCCAGGTAATTTTAAGCGGAGAAGATAAAGGACTGAGCCATCACACTGAGGCTTTAAAACCTGGTTTGAAGAAAGAGAAAGACATTTCTCAAAAAGGTATTTCTCATACTGTAGGTTATAAGCCAGGTTTAACTTCAGCTATTCTATTCTAAATTATAGAATCAACTTGTTTTCCCTTCCCGTGACAGGTTTCTCTTTCTCTCTCTCTTTCTCTCTCTCTTTCTCTCTCTCGATCTCTCATATAAGTTCTTTATTGGAATGGGAAATATATGGTAACATTGCCAAAGCAAGTGAAATAAAAAAATAAACGAAATTGAAATAAACAATAAACAATTAACACTTACAAATTTCCAAAATAATCAAGTAATTATCTTTTTGTTTTCTCGTAATTTGGTTGGGTCTAACTGTGTTTCTGTCCTGGGGCTTTGTGGGGTCTGTTTGTGTTTGTGAACAGAGCCACAGGACCAGCTGGCATAGCTTCTCCAGGTTAATTTCTCTGTAGGTGATGGCTTTGTTATGGTACTATGGAAGGTTTGGGTATCACTTCCTTTTAGGTGGTTGTAGAATTTAACGACTCTTTTCTGAATTTGGATCATTAACGGGTATCGGCCTAAATCTGCTCTGCCTGCATTATTTGCACAGAGAACGTTTTTGCAGAACTCTGCATGCAGAGTCTCAATTTGATGTTAGTCCCATTCTGTGAATTATTGGTTGGTGAGCAGACCCCAGACCTCAAAACCACTCTATGAGGGTTAGATGGGTGGAAGACATTGTGGAAGTGACCAAGAATGTGTTCCCTATACAGTGCACTACTTTTGACCTGAGCCAGTGCACTATATAGGGAGTAGTGTGCCATTTCAGATGTTTCTGTTAGGCACGTCTCTCTGTGCAGACACTACAGTTGAAATGGAATCCCCTCAGCCTCATGGAATCCCCTCAGCCTCATGGAATCCACTCAGCCTCATGGAATCCACTCAGCCTCATGGAATCCCCTCAGCCTCATGGAATCCTTTCAGCCTCATGGAATCCTTTCAGCCTCATGGAATCCCCTCAGCCTCATGGAATCCCCTAAGCCTTATAGAATCCCCTCAGCCTCATGGAATCCCCTCAGCCTTATGGAATCCACTCAGCCTCATGGAATCCCCTCAGCCTCATGGAATCCCCTCAGCCTCATGGAATCCCCTCAGCCTCATGGAATCCCCTCAGCCTCATGGAATCCCCTCAGCCTCATGGAATCCTTTCAGCCTCATGGAATCCTTTCAGCCTCATGGAATCCCCTCAGCCTCATGGAATCCACTCAGCCTCATGGAATCCCCTAAGCCTTATGGAATCCCCTCAGCCTCATGGAATCCCCTCAGCCTCATGGAATCCCCTAAGCCTTATGGAATCCCCTCAGCCTCATGGAATCCCCTCAGCCTCATGGAATCCCCTCAGCCTCATGGAATCCCCTCAGCCTCATGGAATCCCCTCAGCCTCATGGAATCCCCTCAGCCTCATGGAATCCCCTCAGCCTCATGGAATCCCCTCAGCCTCATGGAATCCCCTCAGCCTCATGGAATCCCCTCAGCCTCATGGAATCCCCTCAGCTTCATGGAATCCCCTAAGCCTTATAGAATCCCCTCAGCCTTATGGATTGGTAATGATGTGAGACAAGACCAACATTTCAAAGCATTTCTTGGCTACAGATGTGAGTGCTGTTGGGCGATAGTCATTTAGGCTGGTTACCTTAGCGTTCTTGGGCACAGGGGCTATGATGGTCTACTTGAAACATATAGGTATTATAGATTTACTTCAGGGTTGCCATAGGGGTGTTGGTGGTGCTGGCTACTGGCCACTCACTCCACTCTCATCCTCGTCTCTAACTCCAGGGTTGCCATGGGGCGTTGGTGGTGCTGGCTACTGGCCACTCACTCCACTCTCATCCTCGTCTCTAACTCCAGGGTTGCCATGGGGCGTTGGTGGTGCTGGCTACTGGCCACTCACTCCACTCTCATCCTCGTCTCTAACTCCAGGGTTGCCATGGGGCGTTGGTGGTGCTGGCTACTGGCCACTCACTCCACTCTCATCCTCGTCTCTAACTCCAGGGTTGCCATGGGGCGTTGGTGGTGCTGGCTACTGGCCACTCACTCCACTCTCATCCTCGTCTCTAACTCCAGGGTTGCCATGGGGCGTTGGTGGTGCTGGCTACTGGCCACTCACTCCACTCTCATCCTCGTCTCTAACTCCAGGGTTGCCATGGGGCGTTGGTGGTGCTGGCTACTGGCCACTCACTCCACTCTCATCCTCGTCTCTAACTCCAGGGTTGCCATAGGGGTGTTGGTGGTGCTGGCTACTGGCCACTCACTCCACTCTCATCCTCGTCTCTAACTCCAGGGTTGCCAGGGGGTGTTGGTGGTGCTGGCCACTCACTCCACTCTCATCCTCGTCTCTAACTCCAGGGTTGCCATAGGGGTGTTGGTGGTGCTGGCTACTGGCCACTCACTCCACTCTCATCCTCGTCTCTAACTCCAGGGTTGCCAGGGGGTGTTGGTGGTGCTGGCCACTCACTCCACTCTCATCCTCGTCTCTAACTCCAGGGTTGCCATAGGGGTGTTGGTGGTGCTGGCTACTGGCCACTCACTCCACTCTCATCCTCGTCTCTAACTCCAGGGTTGCCATGGGGCGTTGGTGGTGCTGGCTACTGGCCACTCACTCCACTCTCATCCTCGTCTCTAACTCCAGGGTTGCCATGGGGCGTTGGTGGTGCTGGCTACTGGCCACTCACTCCACTCTCATCCTCGTCTCTAACTCCAGGGTTGCCAGGGGGTGTTGGTGGTGCTGGCCACTCACTCCACTCTCATCCTCGTCTCTAACTCCAGGGTTGCCATAGGGGTGTTGGTGGTGCTGGCTACTGGCCACTCACTCCACTCTCATCCTCGTCTCTAACTCCAGGGTTGCCATAGGGGTGTTGGTGGTGCTGGCTACTGGCCACTCACTCCACTCTCATCCTCGTCTCTAACTCCAGGGTTGCCATGGGGTGTTGGTGGTGCTGGCTACTGGTAGCCTTGCTATGGGTTTCCACGATAACAAACCCATGCCTTGGCCAGAGTGGTGACAGTGGCGACTGGGGCTCTGGCTTCGATGTCTCCATGACGACCCTCAGCACCAACAACAACACGTCCTCCTCCCAGGAGCCAGGAGATTACCCTGCAGGGTCAGAAACAGAGACAAGAGAATCCTGGGTTAAAATACTTCCACCTAAGCCAGTGTTCCACTACAACACGGAGCCAGATGAGTGCTCCGTCCACTTCAGGTGTGATACTATTTAAATCTCAATGTCTGTTGTTTACTGTTTGTTTCCTGTTGTGTTTCTATGTGATTTGTGTGTGCTATGTAATGTGTGAGTTTTGAAAATAATTTCCTCTTGTAGGATAATACATGTCAATCAATCAATCAATCCAATCAATCAATCAATCAATCAATCGCTTCAGCACCAGTCAGGCTTCTGCCAGGCGCCTCAAGGCCCAGAGAGAAGAGTTGGCCTACCTGAAGGCTATACAGCATGGGAACCAGGCGGTGGTGGAGAACCTAGTCCAGTACATAGGAGCAGAGCTGGGGGAGGAGCAGCGCTATGAGGACGTCATCGAGGAAAACATAGTGGGCATCAGGTTTGTGACTATCCTTTGCAATTTTACATGTCGTTACCATTTTGGTCAGTATTACGCTATTATCTTACTGGCAGTGTATTGAAATAAGTTAGGTTAAAACAACCACATATCATTGCACATTCACTGTAAGTAAAACTTACTAAATAACCATGATCTGCTAAATGAGTACTTTGGAGTGTGGTTCATTTAGATTCATCAGATGTGATTCATTTAGATTCATCAGATGTGGTTCATTTAGATTCATTTAGATTCATCAGATGTGGTTAATTTAGAATAATTTAGATTCATCAGATGTGGTTAATTTAGAATCATTTAGATTCATCAGATGTGGTTCATTTAGATTCATTTAGATTCATCAGATGTGGTTCATTTAGATTTTCTACAGATTTAACAAACGAGGACAGAATCATCATTGAACGATAAGGTGAGTGGGAATACAGTGTGCAATGCCATCAGGGAGGAGCACCAGTGCTGTGATGGGGTATTATGTCATTATGTTGTGTATTTTGTCATCAGGGAGAAGCAACAGAGCTGTGATGGGGTATTATGTCATTATGTTGTGTATTATGTCATTATGTTGTGTATTATGTCATTATGTTGTGTATTATGTCATCAGGGAGGAGCAGCAGAGCTGTGACATATATTATGTCATTATGTTGTGTATTATGTCATCAGGGAGGAGCAGCAGAGCTGTAACGGTGTATTATGTCATTATGTTGTGTATTATGTCATCAGGGAGGAGCAGCAGAGCTGTAACAGTGTATTATGTCATTATGTTGTGTATTGTGTCATCAGGGAGGAGCAGCAGAGCTGTAACGGTGTATTATGTCATTATGTTGTGTATTATGTCATCAGGGAGGAGCAGCAGAGCTGTAACGGTGTATTATGTCATCATGTTGTGTATTGTGTCATCAGGGAGGAGCAGCAGAGCTGTAACGGTGTATTATGTCATGTTGTGTATTATGTCATCAGGGAGGAGCAGCAGAGCTGTAACAGTGTATTATGTCATTATGTTGTGTATTGTGTCATCAGGGAGGAGCAGCAGAGCTGTAACGGTGTATTATGTCATTATGTTGTGTATTATGTCATCAGGGAGGAGCAACAGAGCTGTGATGGTGTATTATGTCATTATGTTGTGTATTGTGTCATCAGGGAGGAGCAGCAGAGCTGTAACGGTGTATTATGTCATTATGTTGTGTATTGTGTCATCAGGGAGGAGCAGCAGAGCTGTAACGGTGTATTATGTCATTATGTTGTGTATTGTGTCATCAGGGAGGAGCAGCAGAGCTGTAACGGTGTAGTCCAGAAGGTGATGGAGGATCTGGAGGGACAGCTGGAAGGAGATGTACTGGAGGCTCTGACTGGGATACAGAAGTAAGTACATGGATGAAACCATTTAGTTATTCATCTCAATCTGTCAGTCTATCATTATAATAAATCCATTAATGTAATGTTTGTATGAGACTTAAACACCCAAAAGATCAAACATAGGGCAAGGAAAAACCTTGACACAGCCATCCTCCTCCGGTCTGCCACTGAGAGAGCCATTCCATAGAGTGGACAGGCAGCCAGAGAGGAACAGAGACATTCACATACTGTATTAGTGTGATCTAATCTGCTGAGAGACAGGAACTCCTCCCGGCTCATTGATTAGTTTATACAGAGCTCTATTAACAGTCACCTTAGCAACCACTGTTTTCCCCCAGTCCATTAACGAGCCCCTTATTGACTCTCTGTTCTTCCCAGACATTCACAACCCTACTGTGTCCTGATCAGAAGCCAGATGTGGTCTGGGTCTGAGTGACGTATTTACTTTGATGACCACCAAGGCCTCTCTGTGGTTTAATTGCTGTAATAAATCCTGTGTCCTCATCAGAACCCATTGTCTTAAGTCAAACAACGTGCGTTCATCTGTACTATGTACACCATCATTTCCCTCGTTACCATGTGTTTTCCAAACTTTCTCTACGTTTCCTGACTCATCTTCTTTTCGCCCTCCTACTCTTCTGCTACTCTTCTTCCCTCCTTCCTACTCTTCTTCCCTGCCTCCTACCCTTCTTCCCTCCCACCTACCATTCTTCCCTCCTTCCTACTCTTTTTCTCTCCCACCTACTCTCCTTCCCTCCCTCCCTCCAACTCCTCTTCCCTCCTCCCTACTCTTCTTCCCTCCTTACTATTGTTCTTCTCACCATTCTACTCTCCCACCTACTCTTCTTCTCTCCCACCTACTCTTCTTCTCTCCCACCTACTCTTCTTCTCTCCTTCCTACTCTTCTTCTCTCCTTCCTACTCTTCTTCTCTCCCCTCCTACTCTCCTTCCCTCCCTCCCTCCAACTCCTCTTCCCTCCTCCCTACTCTTCTTCCCTCCTTACTATTGTTCTTCTCACCATTCTACTCTCCCACCTACTCTTCTTCTCTCCCACCTACTCTTCTTCTCTCCCACCTACTCTTCTTCTCTCCCACCTACTCTTCTTCTCTCCTTCCTACTCTTCTTCTCTCCTTCCTACTCTTCTTCTCTCTCACCTACGCTTCTTCTCTCCCACCTACGCTTCTTCTCTCCCACCTACGCTTCTTCTCTCCCTCCTACTCTTCTCTCCTCCCTCCTACTCTTCTTCTCTCCTTCCTACTCTTCTTCTCTCCTTCCTACTCTTCTTCTCTCCTTCATACTCTTCTTCTCTCCTTCCTACTCTTCTTCTCTCCTTCCTACTCTTCTTCTCTCCCTCCTACTCTTCTTCTCTCCCTCCTACTCTTCTTCTCTCCCCTCCTACTCTTCTTCTCTCCTTCCTACTCTTCTCTCCTCCCTCCTACTCTTCTCTCCTCCCTCCTACTCTTCTCTCCTCCCTCCTACTCTTCTTCTCTCCTTCCTACTCTTCTCTCCTCCCTCCTACTCTTCTCTCCTCCCTCCTACTCTTCTCTCCTCCCTCCTACTCTTCTTCTCTCCCTCCTGCTCTTCTTCTCTCCTTCCTACTCTTCTTCTCTCCTCCCTACTCTTCTTCTCTCCCTCCTACTCTTCTTCTCTCCCTCCTACTCTTCTTCTCTCCCACCTACGCTTCTTCTCTCCCACCTACGCTTCTTCTCTCCCTCCTACTCTTCTCTCCTCCCTCCTACTCTTCTTCTCTCCTTCCTACTCTTCTTCTCTCCTTCCTACTCTTCTTCTCTCCTTCATACTCTTCTTCTCTCCTTCCTACTCTTCTTCTCTCCTTCCTACTCTTCTTCTCTCCCTCCTACTCTTCTTCTCTCCCCTCCTACTCTTCTTCTCTCCTTCCTACTCTTCTCTCCTCCCTCCTACTCTTCTCTCCTCCCTCCTACTCTTCTCTCCTCCCGCCTACCCTTCTTCTCTCCCTGCTACTCTTCTTCTCTCCCTCCTACTCTTCTTCTCTCCCTCCTACTCTTCTTCTCTCCCTCCTACTCTTCTTCTCTCCCACCTAGTCTTCTTCTCTCCCACTGACGCTTCTTCTCTCCCACCTACGCTTCTCTCCTCCCTACTCTTCTTCTCTCCTCCCTACTCTTCTCTCCCTCCTACTCTTCTTCTCTCCCTGCTACTCTTCTTCCCTCTGTTCTACCCTTCTTTTCTCCCTCCTACTCTTCTTCTCTCCTTCCTACTCTTCTTCTCTCCTTCCTACTCTTCTCTCCTCCCTACTGCTCTTCTTCTCTCCCACCTACTCTTCTTCTCTCCCTCCTACTCTTCTTCTCTCCCTTCTACTCTTCTTCTCTCCCTTCTACTCTTCTTCTCTCCTTCCTACTCTTCTCTCCTCCCTCCTACTCTTCTCTCCCCCTCCTACTCTTCTCTTCTCTCCTCCCTCCTACTCTTCTCTCCTCCCTCCTACTCTTCTTCTCTCCCTCTTGTTGACACTGTATTTGTCTTGTCTCCTTGCATGGCAGAATCAAAGAGGTGTCCCTGCCTAACCTCTCCTCCATTCATACCACTTTCCCTCTTATCTCCCTCCCTCCATCCTCCGCCCTTTCTCTCCCTCCCTCCCTCCTTCACTCCCTCCCTCCATCCTCCCCTCTCTCCCTGCTAACCCTGTTTGTCTTGTCTCATTTCATGACAGAATAAAGGAGGAGTCCCTGTCTAACCTCCTCTTCTCCATTCCTACCACCTTTTCTCTCTGTCTTTGAGCTGACACTGTCTATTTAACTTGGCTCCTTTCATGACAGAATCAAAGAGGAGTCCCTGGCGTTCGAGGGCCTCTTCCAGACAGCAGCAGACATCGCCATGAGGCTGGATACCTTGTCTCAGACACTCCACGCCTCCTTCACCAAACAGCTCAAAGACTCTCTCAAAACTTTACGTCGCTAAGGAGATTGTCTGGTCTCAGAACTGTTTGTGCGGTCTCTCCAGTTCCTATGGTCTTTGCTGTGACTCTTTTGTAGCCTGGTCTCAGAACTGTTTGTGCGGTCTCTCCAGTTCCTATGGTCTTTGCTGTGACTCTTTTGTAGCATGGTCTCAGATATGTGTGTGCAAGAGAGCACAAACAGCTATTGGACCAGGCAACTAAGGCCTAGATTAAATCAGATCAAGTGTAAAGTGGCAATAGCCGACACCCACATAGCTGACGTTTTGGCGGAGGTGTAACTGCGTAGGAGCTTGTCATAAATTAGTTGAGCAGCAGCTCATGTGATCATTGTCATGAAGTTCAGAACAAGAAAGTATAGGCCACATAGAAATAATTACACTGAAACAAAAAAAAACATCATTCAATTAAGTAATGAATATTTTATTAGCCTTATCGAGGTGTAGATTACATCTAAAACTCCAGTGTTTGAAATGTCTCTGAATGCGACTCCTCTGCAGCCAATTGCAATGTCCACTTTAGGTATAAATCTGGGAGCCGCTTGTGGATTCGACAGTTCTAATGCATTCCACCTCTGCCGCTGCCAAAACAACCGCTATGCAGATGTCTGCTAGCGCAGATCTGATGGAATCTAGCCTTAAGGAGAACTCTCTACTCTTCTTCTCTCCCTCCTACTGTTCTTCCCTCCTTCCTGCTCTTCTTCTCTCCCTCCTGCTCTTCTTCTCTCCCTCCTGCTCTTCTTCTCTCCCTCCTGCTCTTCTTCTCTCCCTCCTACTGTTCTTCCCTCCTTCCAAACCTTCTTCCCTCCTTCCTGCTCTTCTTCCCTCCTTCCTGCTCTTCTTCTCTCCCTCCTGCTCTTCTTCTCTCCCTCCTGCTCTTCTTCTCTCCCTCCTGCTCTTCTTCTCTCCCTCCTGCTCTTCTTCTCTCCCTCCTGCTCTTCTTCTCTCCTTCTTCCCCTTCTTCTCTCCTTCTTCCCCTTCTTCTCTCCTTCTTCCCCTTCTTCTCTCCCTCCTGCTCTTCTTCTCTCCCTCCTGCTCTTCTTCTCTCCCTCCTGCTCTTCTTCTCTCCCTCCTACTCTTCTTCTCTCCCTCCTACTCTTCTTCCCTCCCTCCTACGCTTCTCCTTCCCTTCTTCAGGCTACTAATACAACCTTCAGCATCTGTGTCTCTCGTCAAAACCTAAATCTCTCTGGTCTGAACCTAGAGGTGTGTAGTTTCTCTACTAAACAGATGCTCTGACAGGAATGTTCTTTCTGCTCAGTGTACTTTAAGTGAACCGTGAGTGTGCTGACAGCTATGGCATAAATGGTAGAGGATTTATGCTGAGATTTTGGACCACAGATTTGTAATAAACAGTCACTGTACTGTACTGTACCGTAGCTGTTTAATACAGTAGCACTCATGTGTGACCAAACGCTATCAAAGACAAAATGTCAAGTCAGTACTTTTTCTGTTTACAATTATTCCAAAAAACATTAAGTTGTTCATACTGAGCAGTTCAGCATATACTTATATCATAGTATGTCATGTATTTCAAACCAGATTTTCCATCCAGTAAATTGCTATTATTACCTGATTAAAAAAAAAAAAAAAAAAAAATGAATATGTCAGTCAGAAGTTTTGAAACCAAACATATTTGGTTACGACCCAAACGTCATTTCATTCCCTGTTTGGTGCACTACTGTTTCCCAAAGCCCTATTCAGAAGGGCACTATATCAGGAATAGGGTGGAATTTTGACACAAGCTCTATTCATGTCATAGTAGTACGGGCAGCTCTGGTTCGCCTGAATATTATGGGACATCTTTATTGGTCTGTCTAGGTACCAGGGTAGTATGGTCTGTCTGTATTGGTCTGTCTACGTACCAGGGTAGTATGGTCTGTCTGTATTGGTCTGTCTAGGTACCAGGGTAGTATGGTCTGTCTGTCTAGGTACCAGGGTAGTATGGTCTGTCTGTATTGGTCTGTCTAGGTACCAGGGTAGTATGGTCTGTCTGTATTGGTCTGTCTAGGAACCAGGGTAGTTTGGTCTGTCTAGGTACCAGGGTAGTATGGTCTGTCTGTATTGGTCTGTCTAGGTACCAGGGTAGTATGGTCTGTCTGTATTGGTCTGTCTAGGTACCAGGGTAGTATGGTCTGTCTGTATTGGTCTGTCTACGTACCAGGGTAGTATGGTCTGTCTGTATTGGTCTGTCTAGGTACCAGGGTAGTATGGTCTGTCTGTATTGGTCTGTCTACGTACCAGGGTAGTATGGTCTGTCTGTATTGGTCTGTCTAGGTACCAGGGTAGTATGGTCTGTCTGTATTGGTCTGTCTACGTACCAGGGTAGTATGGTCTGTCTGTATTGGTCTGTCTAGGTGCCTGGGTAGTATGGTCTGTCTGTATTGGTCTGTCTAGGTACCAGGGTAGTATGGTCTGTCTGTATTGGTCTGTCTAGGTACCAGGGTAGTATGGTCTGTCTGTATTGGTCTGTCTACGTACCAGGGTAGTATGGTCTGTCTGTATTGGTCTGTCTAGGTACCAGGGTAGTATGGTCTGTCTGTATTGGTCTGGGTAAGGGTGGAGACCAGAACAAGTTCAGGGCAGGTGCTTGAAGGGAGGTTCCCCTGTCTTGTTCTATGAAAGCAGAAGCCTGGAATACACACTGATCGTCATTATGTTTCTCTGTTGTTTATCAGTGAAAATACACAAATGCAATTAGAGTGATATTCAGCTCAAATTCCAAGCTTGAAAACCAGAGGGTTTATTTGCAAATAAAGGGAATTGTATACAAGTGCAATGAAGCTTGGTCTAGCTGGGTTCTATTTGAGAGGGGGTATGTTATGCTGTGAGGGAAATATGTTTTTCAGAGACATACTGTATATATTGTATGCAGTGAGGACAGGGGCAGCCAGGCCGGGGTGATTGTGACTTTGACCCCCAATCCTTGTCAGAGTTCAAACGACAACCCCATGCTGTCGAATGGGTTGGAAACATAGGGTACATCCTAAATGGCAGCCTAGTCCCTATATAGTGCTCTACTTTAGCGCAGAGCCCTATGACACCCTATTCCCTATATAGTGCACTACTTTGGACCAGGGCCCAAGTATAGAGTGCTATTTGGTATGCACCTACACACAGCCCTGATCTGAAGTATACAAATGGTTAGAGGGGGTAATGCTGTGTATGGTTACAGGGGTTATGTTGCGCATGATTACAGGGGATAATGTTGTGTATGATTATAGGTGGTAATGTTGTGTATGGTCACAGGGTGTATTGTTGTGTATGGTTAGAGGGGGTAATGCTGTGTATGGTTACAGGGGGTAATGTTGTATGGTTACAGGGGGTAATGTTGCATATGATTACAGGGGATAATGTTGTGTATGATTACAGGTGGTAATGCTGTGTATGGTTACAGGGGGTAATGCTGTGTATGGTTACAGGGGGTAATGCTGTGTATGGTTACAGGGGGTAATGCTGTGTATGGTTAGCAGGGGTAATGTTGTATGGTTACAGGGGGTATTGTTGTGTATGGTTAGAGGGGGTATTGTTGTGTATTGTTAGAGGGGGTAATGTTGTATGGTTACAGGAGGTAATGTTGTGTATGGTGACAGGGGGTAATGTTGTAAAAGAAACATATTACTACCACGAGATGGTGGGGAGGCCATGCTGGTTATTGCGTGAGTTACTTTGACACGTCCCTTTAAGAGCTCAAACAACGACATGAGATAATTCATCTCCTCGTCCGGCTCAGTGGGAGTTTCAACTTTAGTCTATATGAGTTTCTGTTCTGTCCCTCGTTCTCTTTCTGTTGTAGAAAGCTGTATGTACTTGTTGTTGCAGTCTTTTATGGGAGATGCCATCACCCTTTCTTTTTTAGGATGTTTTTAATGTTGCAATTATGAAATGATAAAGACAAAACATGTTATGTCAAAATGTAGTATAATTAGAATTTTTTTTTTTAAGTAAATGTAATCGAAAATGTAATCTACGTAATCCCCAAAAGTAATTATTTATCACGAGAGGGCCATAAATATTAACTAGTGATGCTGCATATTCGTAGAAAGGTTAAAATCTCACCTTTTTGGTAAAAATCGTTATAAATTGCTGAGGTGTAGTCACTTTTGAGGACACAAGCTCAAGTATACAGTACAAATATGATACATATTTTATATTACGTCATTCCTTTTCAACAAAACTATATGAATAAGTCTTTAAATTACTTATATGCTTTGTAAATATATTATAATCAAATTATGAAACAACTAAGTATAAGATTTCACCTTCCTTATAACTGTAAAATACAGTTATGTTGTATGTTGAGTGTTAGAGAAAATGTGCACATTTTCTAAAAGTCTTCTCATTTGTTGAAAACATCTGCCCCATCACTGAGAACACCTCGCAGAGCTCAAGTTTGGCTTCCTGAACTCGCTAGTAACTCGCCTTTCATCTCATATTCATATGACAAATCTGTGTTTTTTTTTTTTGTTGTTGTTAAAATCTATGAATTATTTTAGATGAACGGCTATAAATCAATCTCTGATGAAACCACTCTCTCCTGCTGTGCTACGATGTCAGGGTTTCCGGCATGTGTTTTGTCAGTTGTTTGTGACGTAGGGTTCAGCCGGGAGTTGATGGACAGTCGGAAGAGCGAATTAAAATGGTAGGGGGGACATCCCAGCGTCCAGTGGTTTCAGATTTCACATCGTACGTCACACAGGCTCAGACAATATACTACTGTGTCCGTGGGAACAAGGACTGTCGTTCACAGCAAGCCATTTCCATCTAAATTGTCTACAGATCGATTTATAAGCGAAAATGTTGGTTAGAACCGGTCCCAGGACAATGCAGGTCCCCCAAAACAGGGGACTTTACATCAGTATAGGCCATATATTTATGTTACAGTTGTTTTATTTAATCCAGATGAAAATAAAGTTGTATCTAAAATACGTTGTTTTTGTTGTTGTGTAAAATGTTTTTCTCAATCCGTTCATTCACCTGTGCTGCCCTCTAGCTGTCTCTTACAATAACATCAACTAACTCATAGCCATAAGCACTTCTTCAGTTGTGTCCCAAACTCTTTTCCTATCAGTGGTCCATCCATTATCCAGTCATGAAGAAGTTAGTCTTTGGTTCTAGAGACTCTTGAATAGAGCATATCATACCTGCATAGCTCAGCATTACACATTCGGGTAACACTGCGCAAAATAAGTACAAAAACCTTATTATTTTTTGTATATTCACACAGAAAAAAAGTAAATTTTATTTAAATGAAAGTTATACCTAGTCTGCGATGCCATTTTTAGTTTCCTCCTGTTTCATTCTTTTTTTACTCGTTCTTTGAAAGTACACACCTGTTTAATGTTGACATGGCCATGTCGAGGCTTTATGGAGACTCAATCTCGTTCTCCTGTGTCTCTTACCATATATGGGCAGCGGGGGAGAGAGTCCGGGAAGGAGGGAGAGTCGACTCGGTCAGTCAATGCCACCGTGCCTCACATTTCTTATTCCCAGAGGAGCTCGTGAGGTTTGTCGTGGTGAATCAGGAGGGGAAAAAAATGCTCAAAATGGAAATTACAATAGAATTGCACTTCTGGATACGTTAACCCTTATGTAGACGTGAGAATGGAGACCAAATATGTGTATCTGCTTGGAAATGTGTTTAATAGCTGTTCCCTGGATAATTGTCTCCATCCGTGCATAAATGACATGAGCGTGCTTGTGAGAATGTGTGTAATTACCAACCAAAAGTCCAAACTTCGGATACTGTTATTAAAACATCTCGAGATATGGTAATATCATAAAACAGCGCAGGCGCTCATTTATTTACGGAGCGTTTTGGCGCGTCCCTATTTGTATTTCAGCAGCGGCACGGGATGGGGCAGCGCTCCGTTTTTACGCCCAACGCATTTGGATACATACAGCTGCTAAACCGAAACGTTGACGAGGACAGAGACGGAGAGTTGTGGAAACGACGGAGTTAAAAGTAATTCAATCAGTTTAATTAATTATCATCTCTAAAGAGCACACCACTAGAAGTGGCGTTAACGTCACTCTCTCCCGCCTATCAAGCGCCTAGTATGCGATATCTGAAGTGAGGCACGGCGTCCGCTTGCCCTGATATGCCTCATACGCGAAGATGACAGGACGAGAGCGCATCTCAAGAATTGACACGGAAGCCGAATTTCTCCCCCACGTCATCATTGTTTCAAGATAACCTTTCCGGAGAGAATATCATCATATAACAAAGTCTATGGTTTTTGATTGAAGAGAGATTTAGATAGAAACTCGGGGGTGAAATATGGAGCGTGGATTATTCAACCACCTGTTCTCAGCTAGGACCACTGCGTTCTGTTGTTTCTTCTTATGTGAGTCAAGTAAGTTCGTTTTATTATTTATTTGGGCTTAGACTTATCTCCTGACATTAATTGCGTTTTTTCCGTTTTTTTCTTTACCAAGGTGTGTGAATGCCATTGCTATGCCATTCAATGATGCAGCCGTTTAAACCTACCATGTCAGTTCCTTCATTGACAATGTGCCTAAATCGATTTCACCATAAATAAGAAATGACGTACCCTGTTCTCTCGTTCTGTGGTTCCATCGTTCCAAAACTCTCAGAATTCTCAGAAAACTCTCAGAATTCTCCCGCCTTTTCAATCATTTCCTCGTGTTTAAATCGACTGCTACAGCAGATGCGCTGTTGTCTGGGATCTAAACCAACCTGCCCATCGCCTTCTCTTTACTTTCTAAATGAACCTGAGCACTGTACGCCACTGTTGATTTCTCATTAATTAAATTGATTATTTCTCATTAATTAAAGCTTCGGGCTAACACAACAGTTGAATTCCCCCACATAACTCTAAATGTGGCAGCCGCAGACACATTGACGAGAATTGTGCAGTTGGCTACCGTGGCTTATGCACTTCGAAGTGGAATGGAGAGGATTTTCAGACAATTTCTCCCAAGAGCACGTTTGGCCCGAGAAGTTGCTGACTCGTTCAGAGGGAGCCACTCTAGGGTGCACTCTGAAACAACACACACACACACACACACACACACACACACACACACACACACACACACACACACACACACACACACACACACACTCTAATGTGCTGCCCAAGGGGCTACACGCCATGCCGAAACAATTTGATCAGTGTCCAAGATCCCAAAGATCCAAGCGCGAGGCATGGAACTGAGGTGTCATCTCTTCTTTTCTCACTCCGTTGACAGGCGGGGCTTTGATCTGCGGTGTTCGATGGCTTTTTGTCAAACCCCGAGCATCTGGTCTCCGATAGTCTCTGCAGCGTGCTGGTCTTATTCCAGACGGAAGGACAGATGCGTAGTCACAGCGGAGCGTCAAGTACGCGCATAATTGAAGTATGGTGTGATGCAAAGAAGATGCCTTGCCAGAATTAGAACACGTGCATTTTCGTAAGACTGTGATAGACCAAATATATATTTTTTGCAACGTATCCTATCTACAGGTTACAGAAATAGTGTCATAGCAGTTTGTACATGTTCCTGATCTCCAACCTACCTCAGCTAGGTAATTGGGTCATAACGCCATGAATCACTTTAATAGACTCTAATAGTATTACATTCAGCCCACAGGTCAATATTAGAGCTTTGAATTGCCACAACCTCCCTTCAATGCCATTTAGTCCTTTCCCATCTAAACTCTCCTGGTGCGTGCCTTCCTCCACAGACCTGACTGACTGACTGGTTGGCTGGCTGAATGACGTGCTGGTTGGCTAGCTGACTGAATGACTGGCTGGTTGGCTGACTGAATGACTGACTGACTGGTTGGTTGGCTGGCTGGCTGGTTGACTGAATGACTGGCTGATTGAATGACTGGCTGGTTGGCTGGCTGACTGAATAACTGAATGACTGACTGGTTGGCTAGCTGGCTGGCTGACTGACTGAATGACTGGCTGGCTGACTGACTGAATGACTGGCTGGTTGGCTGACTGACTGAATGAATGACTGACTGGTTGGTTGGCTGGCTGGCTGGCTGACTGAATGACTGGCTGGTTGGCTGGCTGACTGAATGACTGGCTGGTTGGCTGGCTGACTGAATGACTGAATGACTGGCTGGTTGGCTAGCTGACTGAATGACTGGCTGGTTGGCTAGCTGGCTGGCTGACTGAATGACTGGCGGGTTGGCTGGCTGACTGAATGACTGGCTGGCTGGTTGGCTGACTGACTGAATGACTGACTGGTTGGCTGGCTGGCTGACTGAATGACTGGCTGGTTGGCTGGCTGACTGATTGACTGATTGGCTGACTTGCTGGTTTGACGGACTGACTGGTTCTCTGGCTGACTGACTGATTTACTGTCTGACTGGCAGGCTGGCTGTTTTGCTGACTGACTGGCAGGCCGACTGGCTTGCTGGCTGGTTGGTTGACTTGCTGGCTTTGGCTGGCTTGTTGGCAGGCTGACTGACTGACTGTTTGGCTGGCTGACTGGTCCTGATTTGCTGTCTCGCAGGGTTGTTGGCCCTGGCCTTCCTCCACTGGCTGGCTGGCTGGTTTTCTGACTCGCTGACTGGCTCTCTGGTTGGCTGACTGATTAACTTGCAAACTGCCTGATTGGGTGAGTGGTTGCCTGGCTGGGTGGTTGTCTGGCTGGTTGGCTACTTTATACAAGGCGATAATAATGACATGCTGTTGTGGTCCAGAGGAGGATGACTTACAGGCTGGTAATGGTGGTGACACACACACACACACACACACACACACACACACACACACACTGGTGCAATTGACAAAGTGACTTGTCCAGGTGTAATATGAATGGACACTTTGACAAAAATACATATCAACAACTTTCAAAATATTCATCATGCAACTACGAACATGAGAGCACAAAACGTATGGACCAAAAAGGAGAAACTCCGTCAGGGGAAAGGGTTTGTACCAGTTATAAACTGGCAGGTAAACAGGAAAGGGTTTGTACCAGTTATAAACTGGCAGGTAAACAGGAAAGGGTTTGTACCAGTTATAAACTGGCAGGTAAACAGGAAAGGGTTTGTACCAGTTATAAACTGGCAGGGAAACAGGACAGGGTTGTACCAGTTATAAACTGGCTGGTAAACAGGAAAGGGTTTGTACCAGTTATAAACTGGCAGGTAAACAGGACAGGGTTTGTACCAGTTATAAACTGGCAGGTAAACAGGACAGGGTTTGTACCAGTTATAAACTGGCTGGTAAACAGGAAAGGGTTTGTACCAGTTATAAACTGGCAGGTAAACAGGAAAGGGTTTGTACCAGTTATAAACTGGCAGGTAAACAGGAAAGGGTGTGTACCAGTTATAAACTGGCAGGGAAACAGGACAGGGTTTGTACCAGTTATAAACTGGCAGGTAAACAGGACAGGGTTTGTACCAGTTATAAACTGGAAGGTAAACAGGAAAGGGTTTGTACCAGTTATAAACTGGCAGGGAAAAAGGACAGGGTTTGTACCAGTTATAAACTGGCAGGTAAACAGGAAAGGGTTTGTACCAGTTATAAACTGGCAGGTAAACAGGACAGGGTTTGTACCAGTTATAAACTGGCAGGTAAACAGGACAGGGTTTGTACCAGTTATAAACTGGCTGGTAAACAGGAAAGGGTTTGTACCAGTTATAAACTGGCAGGTAAACAGGAAAGGGTTTGTACCAGTTATAAACTGGCAGGTAAACAGGAAAGGGTGTGTACCAGTTATAAACTGGCAGGGAAACAGGACAGGGTTTGTACCAGTTATAAACTGGCAGGTAAACAGGACAGGGTTTGTACCAGTTATAAACTGGCAGGTAAACAGGAAAGGGTTTGTACCAGTTATAAACTGGCAGGGAAACAGGAAAGGGTTTGTACCAGTTATAAACTGGCAGGTAAACAGGAAAGGGTTTGTACCAGTTATAAACTGGCAGGTAAACAGGAAAGGGTTTGTACCAGTTAAAGTTGACTGCTGATATATGTTTCAGGCAGGTGCCACGCAGTAAACTGGCAGGTGTCACGCAGTAAACTGGCAGGTGTCACGCAGTAAACTGGCAGGTGTCACGCAGTAAACAGGCAGGTGTCACGCAGTAAACAGTCATGTGTCACGTAGTAAACAGTCATGTGTCACGTAGAAAACTGGCAGGTGTCACGCAGTAAACTGGCAGGTGTCACGCAGTAAACAGGCAGGTGTCACGCAGTAAACAGTCATGTGTCACTCAGTAAACTGGCAGGTGTCATGCAGTAAACAGTCATGTGTCATGTAGTAAACAGTCATGTGTCACGTAGTAAACAGTCATGTGTCACGCAGTAAACTGGCAGGTGTCACGCAGTAAACTGGCAGGTGTCACGCACTAAACTGGCAGGTGTCACGCAGCAAACTGGCAGGTCATGAGGATATTTGTTCACATATGATTCACATTGAATTGAATAGAGAACAGAAATGGTTTATTTTTTTTTGGTGTCAGTGTCATCCTGAATGACAGCTTACTGGCAGCTCAACAATAGGTTGTGTTTGTATGAGGTTGACCCCACAACACCTTCTGACTGAGACGGATGGATTCCAGCTCCCGGCTCATCCCCGGGGTGTGTCCTAAATGGTAGCCTGTATTCCCCGTGGTGCACTACTGTTAATCAGAGCCCTATGGGAATGGCACTATAAAGGGAATAAGGTACCATTTGGTAAACATACCCTGCTCTGTTAACTGCTGGAAGTAATGATGCGTGTAATTTACTGTGATTACGTTGATGAAGGGACCAGTGGGAATCCCTTAGAATGAGATGGGGGTGGGGTGGGGTGAGAAGGAGTTCTTCCTTGTGTTTTTTGTTTTCTTTTTTTGCTCAACCCTTTGCGGCACCCAGACTGAACCATCCCCCCTGCCCAGACTGAACCATCCCCCCTGTCCAGACTGAACTGTCCCCCCTGCCCAGACTGAACCACCCCCTGTCCAGACTGAACCATCCCCCTGTCCAGACTGAACTGTCCCCCTGCCCAGACTGAACCACCCCCCTGCCCAGACTGAACCACCCCCTGCCCAGACTGAACCACCCCCTGCCCAGACTGAACCACCCCCTGCCCAGACTGAACCACCCCCTGCCCAGACTGAACCACCCCCTGCCCAGACTGAACCACCCCCTGCCCAGACTGAACCACCCCCCTGCCCAGACTGAACCACCCCCTGCCCAGACTGAACCACCCCCTGCCCAGACTGAACCACCCCCTGCCCAGACTGAACCACCCCCTGCCCAGACTGAACCACCCCCTGTCCAGACTGAACCACCCCCCTGCCCAGACTGAACCATCCCCCTGCCCAGACTGAACCACCCCCCTGCCCAGACTGAACTGCCCCCCTGCCCAGACTGAACCACCCCCCTGCCCAGACTGAACTGCCCCCCTGTCCAGACTGAACCACCCCCTGCCCAGACTGAACCGTCCCCCTGCCCAGACTGAACCATCCCCCTGCCCAGACTGAACCATCCCCCCTGCCCAGACTGAACCACCCCCTGCCCAGACTGAACCATCCCCCTGCCCAGACTGAACCATCCCCCCTGCCCAGACTGAACCACCCCCTGCCCAGACTGAACCGTCCCCCTGCCCAGACTGAACCACCCCCTGCCCAGACTGAACCGTCCCCCTGCCCAGACTGAACCGTCCCCCTGCCCAGACTGAACCACCCCCTGCCCAGACTGAACCATCCCCCCTGCCCAGACTGAACCGTCCCCCTGCCCAGACTGAACCGTCCCCCTGCCCAGACTGAACCGTCCCCCTGCCCAGACTGAACCACCCCCTGCCCAGACTGAACCACCCCCTGCCCAGACTGAACCACCCCCTGCCCAGACTGAACCACCCCCTGCCCAGACTGAACCACCCCCC
The DNA here is from genome assembly GCF_036934945.1 of Oncorhynchus masou masou. Lineage (NCBI taxonomy): Eukaryota > Metazoa > Chordata > Actinopteri > Salmoniformes > Salmonidae > Oncorhynchus > Oncorhynchus masou. The sequence goes on along the minus strand of NC_088227.1, from coordinate 43,457,343 downwards.
TGCCCAGACTGAACCACCCCCTGCCCAGACTGAACCACCCCCTGCCCAGACTGAACCATCCCCCCTGTCCAGACTGAACCATCCCCCTGTCCAGACTGAACCATCCCCCTGTCCAGACTGAACCATCCCCCCTGCCCAGACTGAACTGTCCCCCTGCCCAGACTGAACTGTCCCCCCTGCCCAGACTGAACCACCTCCCCTGCCCAGACTGAACCACCCCCTGCCCAGACTGAACCATCCCCCTGCCTAGACTGAACCGTCCCCCTGCCCAGACTGAACCACCCCCTGCCCAGACTGAACCATCCCCCCTGCCCAGACTGAACCATCCCCCTGCCCAGACTGAACCATCCCCCTGCCTAGACTGAACCGTCCCCCTGCCCAGACTGAACCACCCCCTGCCCAGACTGAACCATCCCCCTGCCCAGACTGAACCGTCCCCCTGCCCAGACTGAACTGTCCCCCCTGCCCAGACTGAACTGTCCCCCTGTCCAGACTGAACCACCCCCTGTCCAGACTGAACCATCCCCCTGCCCAGACTGAACTGTCCCCCTGTCCAGACTGAACCACCCCCTGTCCAGACTGAACCATCCCCCTGTCCAGACTGAACCGTCCCCCTGCCCAGACTGAACCACCCCCCTGCCCAGACTGAACCGTCCCCCTGCCCAGACTGAACCGTCCCCCTGCCCAGACTGAACCGTCCCCCTGCCCAGACTGAACCACCTCCCCTGCCCAGACTGAACAACCCCCCTGCCCAGACTGAACCACCCCCTGCCCAGACTGAACCGTCCCCCCTGTCCAGACTGAACCACCCCCCTGCCCAGACTGAACCATCCCCCTGCCCAGACTGAACCATCCCCCTGCCCAGACTGAACCGTCCCCCTGCCCAGACTGAACCACCCCCTGCCCAGACTGAACCACCCCCTGCCCAGACTGAACCACCCCCTGCCCAGACAGAACCGTCCCCCTGCCCAGACTGAACCGTCCCCCTGCCCAGACTGAACCGTCCCCCTGCCCAGACTGAACCGTCCCCCTGCCCAGACTGAACTGTCCCCCCTGCCCAGACTGAACCATCCCCCCTGCCCAGACTGAACCACCCCCCTGCCCAGACTGAACTGTCCCCCCTGCCCAGACTGAACCACCCCCTGCCCAGACTGAACCATCCCCCCTGCCCAGACTGAACCACCCCCTGCCCAGACTGAACCACCCCCTGCCCAGTCTGAACCGTCCCCCTGCCCAGACTGAACCACCCCCCTGCCCAGTCTGAACCGTCCCCCTGCCCAGACTGAACCGTCCCCCTGCCCAGACTGAACCATCCCCCTGCCCAGACTGAACCACCCCCTGCCCAGTCTGAACCGTCCCCCTGCCCAGACTGAACCGTCCCCCCCTGCCCAGACTGAACCATCCCCCTGCCCAGACTGAACCACCCCCTGCCCAGTCTGAACCGTCCCCCCTGCCCAGACTGAACCACCCCCCCCTGTCCAGACTGAACCACCCCCTGCCCAGACTGAACCACCCCCTGCCCAGACTGAACCATCCCCCTGCCCAGACTGAACCACCCCCCTGCCCAGTCTGAACCGTCCCCCCCCAGACTGAACCGTCCCCCCTGCCCAGACTGAACCACCCCCTGCCCAGACTGAACCACCCCCTGCCCAGACTGAACCGTCCCCCCTGCCCAGACTGAACCGTCCCCCCTGCCCAGACTGAACCGTCCCCCTGCCCAGACTGAACCGTCCCCCTGCCCAGACTGAACCGCCCCCTGCCCAGACTGAACCGTCCCCCTGCCCAGACTGAACCGCCCCCCTGCCCAGACTGAACCGCCCCCCTGCCCAGACTGAACCGCCCCCTGCCCAGACTGAACCGTCCCCCTGCCCAGACTGAACCACCCCCTGTCCAGACTGAACCACCCCCCCTGCCCAGACTGAACCGTCCCCCTGCCCAGACTGAACTGTCCCCCCTGCCCAGACTGAACTGTCCCCCCTGCCCAGACTGAACCACCCCCTGCCCAGACTGAACCGCCCCCCTGCCCAGACTGAACCGTCCCCCTGCCCAGACTGAACCGTCCCCCTGCCCAGACTGAACCACCTCCCCTGCCCAGACTGAACCACCCCCCTGCCCAGACTGAACCGTCCCCCTGCCCAGACTGAACCGTCCCCCTGCCCAGACTGAACCATCCCCCCCCGCCCAGACTGAACCGTCCCCCCGCCCAGACTGAACCACCCCCCTGCCCAGACTGAACCGTCCCCCCCGCCCAGACTGAACCACCCCCCTGCCCAGACTGAACCATCCCCCCCGCCCAGACTGAACCGTCCCCCTGCCCAGACTGAACTGTCCCCCTGCCCAGACTGAACCATCCCCCCCCCAGACGCCCAGACTGAACCACCCCCCCTGCCCAGACTGAACCATCCCGCGGCCCACTCCTACTCTATACATTATACAAGACAAGCCCCTCAGACAAAACTTTGAATCAAATGATATGTATAAATGCATAATTATACCTATGTAACCTGCCTAAATGTAACCTGCCTAAATGTAGCCTAAATGTAACCTGCCTAAATGTAACCTGCCTAAATGTAGCCTAAATGTAACCTGCCTAAATGTAGCCTAAATGTAACCTGCCTAAATGTAGCCTAAATGTAACCTGCCTAAATGTAGCCTAAATGTAACCTGCCTAAATGTAGCCTAAATGTAACCTGCCTAAATTTAACCTGCCTAAATGTAGCCTAAATGTAACCTGCCTAAATGTAACCTGCCTAAATGTAACCTGCCTAAATGACTACCGACATGTTGCACTCGCGTCTGTAGCCATGAAATGCTTTGAAAGGCTGGTCATGGCTCACATCAACACCAATATCCCAGAAACCCTAGACCCACTCCAATTTGCATACCGCACCAAGAGATCCACAGATGATGCAATCTCTATTGCACTCCACACTGCCCTTTCCCACCTGGACAAAAGGAACACCTATGTGAGAATGCTATTCATTGACTACAGCTCAGCGTTCAACACCATTGTGCCCTCAAAGCTAATCACTTAGCTAAGGACCCTGGGACTAAACACCTCCCTCTGCAACTGGATCCTAGACTTCCTGACGGGCCGCCCCCAAGTGGTAAGGGTAGGTAACAACACATCTGCCACGCTGATCCTGAAAAGATTTGGCATGGGTCCTCAGATCCTCAAAAGGTTTTACAGCTGCACCATCGAGAGCATCCTGACGGGTTGCATCACTGCCTGGTATGGCAACTGCTCAGCCTCCGAACGCAAGGCACTACAGAGGGTAGTGCGTACGGCCCAGTACATTACCGGGGCCAAGCTTCCTGCTACCCAGGACCTCTATGCCAGGCAGTGTCAGAGAAAGGCCCTCCTGCTACTCTCTGTTAACACAGCCACTTTAATAACTCTACCCAAATGACCTCGACACCGGTGCCCCCGCACATTGACACATTAACTCTGTACCGGTACCCCCTGTATATAACCTCCACATTGACTCTGTACCAGTACCCCCTGTATATAGCCTCCATATTGACTCTGTACCATAACACCCTGTATATAGCCTCCACATTGACTCTGTACCGGTACCCCCTGTATATAGCCTCCATATTGACTCTGTACCGTAACACCCTGTATATAGCCTCCACATTGACTCTGTACCGGTCACCCCTGTATATAGCCTCCACATTGACTCTGTACCGGTACCCCCTGTATATAGCCTCCACATTGACTCTGTACCGGTACCCCCTGTATATAGCCTCTACATTGACTCTGTACCGGTACCCCCTGTATATAGCCTTCACATTGACTCTGTACCGGTACCCCCTGTATATAACCTCCACATTGACTCTGTACCGGTACCCCCTGTATATAGCCTCCACATTGACTCTGTACGGGCGGCAGTGTAGCCTAGTGGTTGGAGCATTGGACTAGTAACCGAAAGGTTGCAAGTTCAAATCCCCGAGCTGACAAGGTACAAAATCTGTCGTTCTGCCCCTGAACAGGCAGTTAACCCACTGTTCCTAGGCCGTCATTGAAAATAAGATTTGTTCTTAACTCACTTGCCTAGTAAAATAAAGGTAAAATAAAAAACTGGTACCCCCTGTATAAATCTTCCACATTGTCTCTGTACTGGTACCTCCTGTATATAGCTTCCACATTGACTCTGTACCGGTACCCCCTGTATATAGCCTCCACATTGACTCTGTACCGTAACACCCTGTATATAGCCTCCACATTGACTCTCTACCGGTAACCCCTGTATATAGTCTCCACATTGACTCTGTACCGGTACACCCTGTATATAGCCTCCACATTGACTCTGTACCGTAACACCCTGTATATAGCCTCCGCATTGACTCTGTACCAGTACCCCCTGTATATAGTCTCCATATTGACTCTGTACCAGTACCCCCTGTATATAACCTCCATATTGACTCTGTACCGGTAACCCCTGTATATAGTCTCCACATTGACTCTGTACCGGTACACCCTGTATATAGCCTCCACATTGACTCTGTACCGTAACACCCTGTATATAGCCTCCACATTGACTCTGTACCGGTACCCCCTGTATATAGTCTCCATATTGACTAGGTATTGGTACCCCCTGTATAAATCTTCCACATTGACTCTGTACCGGTACCCCCTGTAAATAGCCTCCACATTGACTAGGTATTGGTACCCCCTGTATATAGCCTCCACATTGACTCCGTACCGGTACCCCCTGTATACAGCCTCCATATTGACTCTGTACCGGTACCCCCTGTATAAATCTTCCACATTGACTCTGTACCGGTACCCCCTGTAAATAGCCTCCACATTGACTCTGTACCGGTACCCCCTGTATATAGCCTCCACATTGACTCCGTACCGGTACCCCCTGTATACAGCCTCCATATTGACTGTACCGGTACCCCCTGTATAAATCTTCCACATTGACTCTGTACCGGTACCCCCTGTATATAACCTCCATATTGACTCTGTACCAGTACCACCTGTATATAACCTCCACATTGACTCTGTACCAGTACCCCCTGTATATAACCTCCATATTGACTCTGTACCAGTACCACCTGTATATAACCTCCATATTGACTCTGTACCGGCACCCCCTGTATATAGTTTCCATATTGACTCTGTACCAGTACCCCCTGTATATAGTCTCCATATTGACTCTGTACCGTAATACCCTGTATATAGCCTCCACATTGACTGTACCGTAATACCCTGTATATAGCCTCCACATTGACTCTGTACCGTAATACCCTGTATTTAGCCTCCACATTGACTCTGGACCGTAATACCCTGTATATAGCCTCCACATTGACTCTGTACCGTAACACCCTGTATATAGCCTCCACATTGACTCTGTACCGGTACCCCCTGTATATAGCCTCCATATTGACTCTGTACCGGTACCCCCTGTATATAGCCTCCACATTGACTCTGTACCGGTACCCCCTGTATATAGCCTCTATATTGACTCTGTACCGTTACCCCCTGTATATAGCCTCCACATTGACTCTGTACCGTTACCCCCTGTATATAGCCTCCACATTGACTCTGTACTGTCTACTATATATAAGGTCTACTACACCTGTTGTATTCATCATTTCACTGTAAGGTCTACTACACCTGTTGTATATTCAGCAGTACACTATAAGGTCTACTACACCTGTTGTATTCAGCATTTCACTGTAAGGTCTACTACACCTGTTGTATTCACCATTTCACTGTGAGGTCTACTACACCTGTTGTATTCAGCATTTCACTGTAAGGTCTATTACACCTGTTGTATTCGGCAGTACACTGTAAGGTCAACTACACCTGTTGTATTCTGCAGTACACTGTAAGGTCTACTACACCTGTTGTATTCAGCATTTCACTGTCAGGTCTACTACACCTGTTGTATTCAGCATTTCACTGTAAGGTCTACTACACCTGTTGTATTCGGCAGTACACTGTAAGGTCAACTACACCTGTTGTATTCAGCATTTCACTGTAAGGTCTACTACACCTGTTGTATTCAGCATTTCACTGTGAGGTCTACTACACCTGTTGTATTCAGCATTTCACTGTGAGGTCTACTACACCTGTAGTATTCAGCATTTCACTGTGAGGTCCAGTACACCTGTTATATTCAGCATTTCACTGTGAGGTCTATTACACCTGTTGTATTCAGCATTTCACTGTGAGGTCTACTACACCTGTTGTATTCAGCATTTCACTGTGAGATCACTACACCTGTTGTATTCATCATTTCACTGTAAGGTCTACTACACCTGTTGTATTCAGCATTTCACTGTGAGATCACTACACCTGTTGTATTCATCATTTCACTGTGAGGTCTACTACACCTGTTGTATTCAGCATTTCACTGTAAGGTCTACTACACCTGTTGTATTCAGCATTTCACTGTGAGGTCTACTACACCTGTTGTATTCAGCATTTCACTGTAAGGTCTACTACACCGGTTGTATTCAGCATTTCACTCTGAGGTCTACTACACCTGTTGTATTCATCATTTCACTGTAAGGTCTACTACACCTGTTGTATTCAGCATTTCACTGTGAGATCACTACACCTGTTGTATTCATCATTTCACTGTGAGGTCTACTACACCTGTTGTATTCAGCATTTCACTGTAAGGTCTACTACACCTGTTGTATTCAGCATTTCACTGTGAGGTCTACTACACCTGTTGTATTCAGCATTTCACTGTGAGGTCTACTACACCTGTTGTATTCAGCATTTCACTGTGAGGTCTATTCCACCTGTTGTATTCAGCATTTCACTGTAAGGTCTACTACACCTGTTGTAGGTGGCGCATGTGACAAATACAATTTGATTTGATGTCTTTGATACAACAACAGGTTTGTTATAAAACTCTGAGCGCCTTGTCTCTTGTGGCCCCTGTAGTTTTCTGTCTTGAGAAAGCCCGTTCACATGCGGAGGACGAGCTCTTCAAGAAGCTCTTCATCGGGTACAACAAGTGGTCCAGACCCGTACCCAACATCTCAGACGTGGTCATTGTCAAATTCGGACTCTCCATAGCACAACTTATCGATGTGGTGAGTTATATTATAATTATAATAATAATAGAATGCTAATAATTTAATAATAGTATTATAATGATAATATAGGCCCAGTCATTTTCAGCCAAAGTGAATAAGGACTTATATACATTTTGGTATGGGTGGGCCCAGTGGGAACTGAACCCAAGCGTCATGCTCTACCAGTCCAAATGAACCTCACAGGATCGCAGCAGTGTTGACTGACAGCTTGTTGCAGAAAATATGAATTTATGTAAATTATATTCATTGAATATTCACGCATTGTTCCCCAATGAGCTTATCGTTGGGAATAAGCAGTTAGTTAGGTGTAATTGGCAAGACCTGTTTATGAAATTGCAAAACAAGTGTTACTAAATGAACTCTCACAGCAAACTGAAAAAAATCCCTCAATCTCCATCAGTCGCCTCACAGGGGCTTTGAAGCAGAGTAAAGGTGTGGAAAACAACGTCATCTAACAATCCTTCAGTCAATAGCTACAGAGAAGTATTGCACACAGGGCCGCAATTTAAATTGAGAGTGGCAGGGGTTTTGAATATACTGTACATTGTTACATAAACCTTCTCTCACACTCTCCATCTCTCTGTCTCTCTTCCTCTCTAGTTCTCTCCATCTCTCTTCCTCTGTCTAGTTCTCTCTTGTCTCTCTTTCTGTCTTTAGTTCTCTCGTTCTCTCTTCCTCTGTCTCTCTCCCTCTGTCTAGTTCTCTCAGTCTCTCTTCCTCTCTCCAGTTCTCTCGTTCTCTCTTCCTCTGTCTCTAGTTCTCTCTATCTCTCGTTCTCTCCATCGCTCGTTCTCTCTCTCTTCCTCTGTCTAGTTTTCTCCATGTCTCGTTCTCTAGATCTCTCTGTCTCTCGTTCTGTCTCTAGTTCTCTCCATCTCTCATTCTCTCTGTCTAGTTTCCTCTCTCTAGTTCTCTATCTCTCTGTCTCTAGTTCTCTCCATGTCTCATTCTCTCTGTCTCTAGTTCTCTATCTCTCTGTCTCTAGTTCTCTCCATCTTTCATTCTCTCTGTCTAGTTTCTTCTGTCTCTAGTTCTCTATCTCTCTGTCTCTGGTTCTCTCCATGTCTCATACTCTGTCTCTTGTTCTCTCCATCTCTCATTCTCTCTCTCTTCCCCTGTCTAGTTCTCTCCATGTCTCGTTCTCTAGATCTCTCCCTCTCTCGTTCTGTTTCTAGTTCTCTCCATGTCTCATTCTCTCTGTCTCTCTTTCCTCTGTCTCTAGTTCTCTCCATCTCTCTTCCTCTGTCCCTAGTTCTCTCCATCGCCCGTTCTGTCTCTGTCTCTAGTTCTCTCCATCTGTCATTCTCTCTCTCTTCCTCTGTCCCTAGTTCTCTCCATCTCTCGTTCTCTCATCTCGTTCTCTATCTCTCTCTCTAGTTCCCATCCATCTCTCGTTCTCTAGAACTCTTACTCTCTCTCTCTTCCTCTCTCTGTTCTCTCCATCTCTCATTCTGTCTCTCTATCTCTAGTTCTCTACATCTCTTGTTCTCTCTCTCTAGTTCTCTCCATCTCTCATTCTGTCTCTCTATCTCTCGTTCTCTCCATCTCTCTTCCTCTGTCGCTTGTTCTCTACATCTCTAATTCTCTCTCTCTCTCTTCCTCTGTCTATCTAGTTCTCTCCATGTCTCGTTCTCTAGATCTCTCCGTCTCTCGTTCTGTCTCTAGTTCTCTCATCTCTCGTTCTCTCTCTCTGTGTCTAGTTCTCTCCATCTCTTGTTTTCTCTTTCTCTTTCTCTCTGTCTCTAGTTCTCTCCATCTTTCGTGATCTCTCTCTCTTTCTTCCCCTCTTTAGTTCCCTTCATATCTCGTTTTCTCTCTCTCTCTCTGTCTAGTTCTCTCCATATCCTATTCTATCTGTCTTTCTCTCTCTCGTTTTCTCCATCTCTCTTTCTCTCTGTCTAGTTCTCTGTCGCTCTTCCTCTGTCTCTAATTATTGTCCTCGTGCTGTCTCTATTTGTGCATTTATAAGGTGTAAGGTTTAACAACCTTTCCTATTGCATCATGGTTGCTCTGTGAATACTGCAGCTATCTTACATTTTAAGAAATATATTTAGTATTTTGAAAATAGACCTGCAAAAACAAACCTTGTTTAAACCAGATTTAGTTAACCTATGACCTAGAGATCTTCACATGTCTAAAATGTTGGACTTGTTCTGAAATGGACTTGGGGCTTTCGCACCAGGACCCGATATGCATAAATAATATTTGGGGCTTTCCCACTCCTTCTCTCTCTCTCTCTCTCTCTCTTTCTCCCCTATCTCCCCCCTCTCTCTCTCTTTCTGCTTCTCTCTCTCTCTTTCTCCCCTCTCTCCCACCCTCTCTCTCTCTTTCTGCTTCTCTCTCTCTCTTTCTCCCCTCTCTCCCACCCTCTCTCTCTCTCTTTCTCCCCTCTCTCCCACCCTCTCTCTCTTTCTGCTTCTCTCTCTCTCTCTGCTTCTCTCTCTCTCTGTCTTTCTTCATCTCATCAATTTTTTCTCATCAATTTTTATCTTGATGTCTCTCTATTTTTCATTCACCTATTTCTGTATTTTCCTTTCTGCAGGACGAGAAGAATCAGATGATGACCACCAACGTCTGGCTGAAACAGGTGATTCAGTACATTAAGAATATATAGCATGTGTGTTTCAGTACATTCAGTGTATATAGCGTGTGTTTCAGTACATTCAGTGTATATAGCATGTGATTCAGTACATTCAGTATATATAGCATGTGATTCAGTACAGTCAGTATATATAGCATGTGATTCAGTACATTAAGAATATATAGCATGTGTGTTTCAGTACATTCAGTGTATATAGCGTGTGTTTCAGTACATTCAGTATATATAGCATGTGTTTCAGTACATTCAGTATATATAGCATGTGTTTCAGTACAGTCAGTATATATAGCATGTGATTCAGTACAGTCAGTATATATAGCATGTGTGTGAGACTGAGGTTTTTCAATGTGAATTAATTACGGTTATTAGTTTGTTATGGATTAATAGGCCTTTAATTAACTCTGTCTGATAAGACCTGTGGTGCTGAATGTCCTCTCGTCTCTGTGTGTGTGCGTGCGTGTGTGTGTGCGCGCGTGTGTGTGCGTGCGTACGTGCGTGTGTGCGTGCGCGTGTGTGTGTGCGCGTGTGTGTGTGTGTGCGCGTGTGTGTGTGTGCGCGTGTGTGTGTGTGTATGTGTGTGTGCGCGTGTGTGTGCGCGTGTGTGTGTGTGCGCGTGTGTGTGTGTGCGTGTGTGTGTGTGTGTGCACGCGCGTGCGTGTGTGTGCGTGCGTGCGTGTGTGTGCGCGTGCGTGCGTGCGTGTGCGCGTGTGTGTTCTCCTCTTAGGAGTGGAATGACTACAAGCTACGCTGGACGCCGTCTGACTACGACAACGTCACGTCCATCAGAGTCCCGTCTGAACTCATCTGGGTCCCAGACATCGTCCTCTATAACAAGTGAGTGACAGCGAAACGGTTGTTTTAACGTAACAGCGACGTTGAGTTCAGGAGACTCCACATCTAGGCCTATTTAAATGGTTACGCGGCACCGTCTACTGGGTTCATGAATCATAAGGTTCACATCGACAAGTGTTTCCCGGGGAAGATAATTCCCACAATAATGAGCTGATGACTGTGGTCCTTTTCTACATGTTCTGGAGCATGACAGCACTAATTATTACAATAGATTACATCTTTATGTCCAACAGTGAGGCATGAATCTCTGTACCTGTTGTTGTTGGGGTTTGAATGATTAAAAAGCAGCTGTAGGTCTACTCTCCCTCCCTCAGTAATATACTGCCATGTTAACCTGATCCTAGCCCTCCCCAGTAATATACTGCCTTGTTAACCTGATCCTATCCCTCCCCAGTAATATACTGCCGTGTTAACCTGATCCTAGCCCTCCCCAGTAATATACTGCCATGTTAACCTGATCCTATCCCTCCCCCAGTAATATACTGCCATGTTAACCTGATCCTATCCCTCCCCCAGTAATATACTGCCGTGTTAACCTGATCCTATCCCTCCCTAGTAATATACTACCATGTTAACCTGATCCTAGCCCTCCCCCAGTAATATACTGCCATGTTAACCTGATCCTAGCCCTCCCCAGTAATATACTGCCATGTTTACCTGATCCTAGCCCTCCCCCAGTAATATACTGCCGTGCTATCCTGATCTTAGCGCCCCCTCCTGTAATATACTGCTGTGTTATCCTGATCCTAGCCCTCCCCCAGTAATATACTGCCTTGTTAACCTGATCCTAGCCCTCCCCAGTAATATACTGCCATGTTAACCTGATCCTAGCCCTCCCCAGTAATATACTGCCATGTTAACCTGATCCTAGCCCTCCCCAGTAATATACTGCCATGTTAACCTGATCCTAGCCCTCCCAAGTAATATACTGCCTTGTTAACCTGATCCTAGCCCTCCCCAGTAATATACTGCCATGTTAACCTGATCCTATCCCTCCCCAGTAATATACTGCCATGTTAACCTGATCCTAGCCCTTCCAGTAATATACTGCCATGTTAACCTGATCCTAGCCCTCCCCCAGTAATATACTGCCTTGTTAACCTGATCCTAGCTCTCCCCCAGTAATATACTGCCTTGTTATCCTGATCCTAGCCCTCCCCCAGTAATATACTGCCATGTTAACCTGATCCTAGCCCTCCCCAGTAATATACTGCCTTGTTAACCTGATCCTAGCCCTCCCCCAGTAATATACTGCCTTGTTAACCTGATCCTAGCCCTCCCCCAATAATATACTGCCTTGTTAACCTGATCCTAGCCCTCCCCAGTAATACACTGCCTTGTTAACCTGATCCTATCCCTCCCTAGTAATATACTGCCTTGTTAACCTGATCCTAGCCCTCCCCCAGTAATATACTGCCTTGTTAACCTGATCCTAGCTCTCCCCCAGTAATATACTGCCTTGTTAACCTGATCCTAGCCCTCCCAAGTAATATACTGCTGTGTTATCCTGATCCTAGCCCTCCCCCAGTAATATACTGCCTTGTTAACCTGATCCTAGCCCTCCCCAGTAATATACTGCCATGTTAACCTGATCCTAGCCCTCCCAGTAATATACTGCCATGTTAACCTGATCCTAGCCCTCCCCCAGTAATATACTGCTGTGTTATCCTGATCCTAGCCCTCCCCAGTAATATACTGCCTTGTTAACCTGATCCTATCCCTCCCCAGTAATATACTGCCATGTTAACCTGATCCTAGCCCTCCCCAGTAATATACTGCCATGTTTACCTGATCCTATCCCTCCCCAGTAATATACTGCCATGTTAACCTGATCCTAGCCCTCCCCCAGTAATATACTGCCTTGTTAACCTGATCCTAGCCCTCCCCCAGTAATATACTGCCGTGCTATCCTGATCTTAGCGCCCCCTCCTGTAATATACTGCTGTGTTATCCTGATCCTAGCCCTCCCCCAGTAATATACTGCTATACTGCCCAGTAATATACTAGCCCTCCGTATAGTTTCCTCCTCATCTAAATTAATTATAGTTTCAAGGCCAAACGTGTCAGATTAAAACTCAAGACTATTTAATGACTGTTCCACTTTCTCAAGCTCTCCTGTGAGATCGTGATCAGTTATTGAAATTAAAAAGGTGTGTGTGCGTGTGCGTGTGTGTGTGTGAATGGAGGAAGATGTAATGATAGACTTATTCACATTATGTCTCTAGCTACAGCTATTAGTGGCATGCATTAAAGCCGTGATCAGGGGATTTGTAGCGCTTGAGGAGGAGATCAATTAGACTGCTGTTGTGTAAGAGATGGTTCCTGGAGGATCGTAAGTCTTTACCAAAAAAAATGGCTTATAACATGTCTCCGGAGTGTGTTTTTGTGTGTAAATAAACAATTTGTGAAGTGTTGATGAGGTTCCTGTCATATTTAAATGTAAAATGTGGCCTTAACACAGATTATATACAGTGTTTTGGAGGGAGCTAAATCACATAGCAAAGTGTTGGTTTCTTGGGCTTCAGGAACGTGACTGATCAAAGTGCCTCAGGCCTTCAAAAATAAATGATTGGAACTGATTGAAAATAAAGGGATATCGGTGAACAAATGCCTTGGTCAAGGCTACGATGGTACCAGTGCAATGAGAAGAGTTTACTCAGATGCTTTTTTAAAAGAGCATGTCAGACCGAGAGAATAATGCTTCGTTCTTAGGTAGTTCATTATGAGTTTTAGTTTTTTTGATATCTCCTCAGAAGCTACAGTTACCGGGATGGTTATTAAAAACAGCTTGGTTGTTGTAGCAACATCAGGGAACCTGGGAAGAAGGGAGTTGTGCTTCGAATTCAGCAGTTCAACACGTTATGGACTGTACAGGAAGCTCTGGGGACAGGTCGTCTGGATACTGGACAGACAACACATTGGCGAATGCAAACAGTTGATCATCTTTTGTGGACAACAGTTCTTGACGGTTCAAAAAGCAGTTTGCGATTTTCTTCTTCTTCTTCTTTCTTCATACTGGTGAACCAGTTTTTGGGTTGTCAACCAATGTCACAGTATAACTTTAGACCGTCCCCTCGCCCATTTAGACCGTCCCCTCGCCCATACCCGGGCGCAAACCAGGGACCCACTGCACACATCAACGACAGTCACCCACGAAGCATCGTTACGCATCGCTCCACAAAAGCCGCGGCCCTGGCAGAGCAAGGGGAACCCCTACTTCAAGGGCTCAGAGCAAGTGACGTCACCGATTGAAATGCTATTTGGTGAGCACCACTGCTAACTAAGCTAGCCATTTCACATCCGTTACACTCACCCCCCTTTTGACCTCCTCCTTTTCCGCAGCAACCAGTGATCCGGGTCAACCGCATCAATGTAACAGTATAACTTTAGACCGTCCCCTCGCCCATACCCGGGTGGGAACCAGGGACCCTCTACACACTAACAACAGTCACCCACGAAACATCATTACCTATCGCTCCACAAAAGCCGCGGCAATATCAACAGTCCCTTATCTCTGGTATATCTTTGCACTCATCATTCACGCCTTAATTTCACTTCTTGCGACTAGGTGGCGCTATTAACATTTTTGGATGAAAAACGTTCCCGTTTTAAACAAGATATTTTGTCACGAAAAGATGCTCGACTATGCATATAATTGACAGCTTTGGAAAGAAAACACTCTGACGTTTCCAAAACTGCAAAGATATTGTCTGTGAGTGCCACAGAACTGATGTTACAGGCGAAACTCAGATAACAATCCAACCAGGAAGTTCCGCATTTTTTAAAACCGCCTCATGCCAATGACTCCTTATATGGCTGTGAATGAGCTACGAATGAGCTTACGTTTTCCACGTATTCCCCAAGGTGTCTACAGCATTGTGACGTTTTTAGGCATTTCCATTGAAGAATGGCCATAAGGGACCATATATAGCATACATAGCATATATAGCAAGAAAATATTGCGTAAAATACTGAGGTAGCCATTTTCCAATTGCTTCTTATGAGAAACTAATTGCCTCGGCGGATATATTATCGAATATATTTGTTAAAAACACCTTGAGGATGGATCCCAAACAACGTTTGCTGTGTTTCTGTCGATATTATGTAGCTAATTTTGAAAAAAGTTTGGCGTTGTAGTAGTAGCATTTTCCGGTCGATTTCTCAGCCAAGCATGATGAAGAAACGGGAGCTTTTTCGCCTACAAAAATAATATTTTGGGAAAAAAAGGAACATTTGCTATCTAACTGGGAGTCTCCTAAGTGAAAGCATCCGAAGTTCTTCAAAGGTAAATGATTTTGTCACGCCCTGGTCGAAGTATATTGTGTTTGTCTGCATTTATTTGGTCAGGCGAGGGTGTGACATGGGTTTTTGTGGTGTGATTTGTCTTGGGGGTTTCTAGCATAGTCTATGGCTGCCTGAGGCAGTTCTCAATCAGAGTCAGGTGATTATCGTTGTCTCTGATTGGGAACCATATTTAGGCAGCCATAATCTTTGAGTATTTCGTGGGTGCTGGTCCTGTCTCTGTGTTTATTGTCACCAGATAGGCTGTATAGGTTTTCACGTTCCGTTTGTTGTTTTTGTATTGTTCGTTTTCAATCATCATTAAACATGTCTCAAAAATACCACGCTGCATTTTGGTCCGCTTCTCCTTCACCAGACGAAAGCCGTTACAGAATCACCCAACACAACAGGACCAAGCGGCGTGGTGACAGGCAGCGGCAGCAGGAGCAGCGAAAGGAGGAATGGACATGGGAAGACGTTTTGGATGGCAAGGGTTGTTACACTTGGGAGGAAATACTGGCTGGAAGAGATCGCCTCCCATGGGAACAAGTGGAGGCACTTAGGAGAGCAGAGGCAGCCGGAGAGAGGAGCCGGCAATACGAGGGAACACGGTTGGTAAGGAAGCTCAAGAGTCAGCACCAAAAATGTCTTGGGGGGAGGCTCACAGGGAGTATGGCTACACCAGGTAGGAGACCTGCGCAAACTTCCTCTGCTTACCGGGGGGCTAAAGAGACCGGGCAGGCACCGTGTTATGCTGTGGAGCGCACGGTGTCTCCAGTGTGGGTGCATAGCCCGGTGCGGTACATACCAGCTCCTCGTATTGGCCGGGCTAGAGTGGGCATCGAGCCAGGTAAGGTTGGGCAGGCTCGGTGCTCAAGAGCTCCAGTGAGCCTGCACGGTCCGGTCTATCCAGTGCCACCTCCACACACCAGTCCTCCGGTGGCAGCTCCCCGCACCAGGCTTCCTGTGCGTGTTCTCGGCCCAGTACCACCAGTGCCAGCACCACGCATCAGGCCTACATTGCGCCTCGCCTGTTTAGCGCTGCCAGAGCCTTTCTCCTCTACAGCGCTGCCGGAGTCTACCGCCTTGTTTAGCGCTGCCAGAGCCTTCCGCCTCTACAGCGCTGCCGGAGTCTCCTGCCTGTTTAGCGCAGCCAGAGCTGCCAGCCTGCATGGAGCAGCCAGAGATGTCAGTCTGCATAGAGCAGCTAGAGAGGTCAGTCTGCATGGAGCTGCCAGTCTGCAAGGAGCTGCCAGTCTGCAAGGAGCTGCCAATCTGCAAGTAGCCGCCAGAGCTGCCAGTCTGCATGGAGCAGCCAGGGCCGCCAGTCAGCATGGAGCAGCCAGATCCGTCAGTCTGCCAGGATCCGCCAGTCAGCCAGACTCTTCCAGATCTGCCAGTCAGCCAGACTCTTCCAGATCTGCCAGTCAGCCAGACTCTTCCAGATCTGCCAGTCAGCCAGACTCTTCCAGATCTGCCAGTCAGCCAGACTCTTCCAGATCTGCCAGTCAGCAAGACTCTTCCAGATCTGCCAGTCAACCAGACTCTTCCAAATCCGCCAGTCAACCAGACTCTTCCAGATCCGCCAGTCAGCCAGGATCTGCCAGAATCACCAGCCAGCCAGGATCTGTCGGATCCAACTACCTGCCTGAGCTTCCTCTCAGTGCTGAGCTTCCCCTCAGTCCCAAGCTTTCCCTCAGTCCCGAGCTTCCCCTCAGTCCCGAGCTTCCACTCAGTCCCGAGGAATAATTCTACAGAGGGGAACGAGCTCCCGAAGGCACAGTGTCATGTCCTGACCTTAGTTCCTTTTTTTATGTGCCTGTTTTAGTTTGGATAGGGCGTGAGTTGGGGTGGGCATTCTATGTTGTGTTTTCTAGGTTTTCTATTTCTATGTGTTTGGCCTGGTATGGTTCCCAATCAGAGGCAGCTGGCAATCGTTGTCTCTGATTGAGAACCATACTTAGGCAGCCTGTTTTTCCACTATGATTTGTGGGTAGTTGTTTTGTGTCTGTGTTGTACCATACAGAACTGTTTTGGTTTTCATTTATTTCTCTTGTTCTTTTGTGTTCAGTTTAATAAATATATTATGGAAACTTACCAAGCTGCGCATTGGTCCAATATTTCCTACTCCTGCTCAGAAGAGCTGTTACACACAGAGCTGAATATGAGCAGGCCCGAGCCAACCCTAACTTATTTTGTTTATTTTTTGTCGCCTTGTAAAGTCGTGTTTTCTGACTAGAACCATCCTGTCTCTGTGTCCATCTCTGTGTGCTCAACCCAACAACCAACAGTTTACCACAACTGATTAAGACAGTTTGGGTCAAAGACTTGATGATGAAGTTCCTCTCTTGGATATTAACCACATATATGAATCATTCTCTGGGGCTAGGCCTTAGCTTCTCATCCTTTATATGAATCTTTCTCTATCTCTCTCTGGAGCTAGGCCTTAGCTTCTCATCCTTTATATGAATCTTTCTCTATCTCTCTCTGGAGCTAGGCCTTAGCTTCTCATCCTTTATATGAATCTTTCTCTATCTCTCTGGAGCTAGGCCTTAGCTTCTCATCCTTTATATGAATCTTTCTCTATCTCTCTCTGGGGCTAGGCCTTAGCTTCTCATCCTTTATATGAATCTTTCTCTATCTCTCTCTGGAGCTAGGCCTTAGCTTCTCATCCTTTATATGAATCTTTCTCTATCTCTCTCTGGAGCAAGGCCTTAGCTTCTCATCCTTTATATGAATCTTTCTCTATCTCTCTCTGGAGCTAGGCCTTAGCTTCTCATCCTTTATATGAATCTTTCTCTATCTCTCTCTGGAGCTAGGCCTTAGCTTCTCTTTCTTTATATGAATCTTTCTCTATCTCTCTCTGGAGCTAGGCCTTAGCTTCTCATCCTTTATATGAATCTTTCTCTATCTCTCTCTGGAGCTAGGCCTTAGCTTCTCTTTCTTTATATGAATCTTTCTCTATCTCTCTCTGGAGCTAGGCCTTAGCTTCTCATCCTTTATATGAATCTTTCTCTATCTCTCTCTGGAGCTAGGCCTTAGCTTCTCATCCTTTATATGAATCTTTCTCTATCTCTCTCTGGGGCTAGGCCTTAGCTTCTCGTCCTTTATATGAATCTTTCTCTATCTCTCTCTGAAGCTACGCCTTAGCTTCTCTTCCTTTTTAGATACATTTCATATTAATATCATCCAGTGGCCTCTTTAGTCTATAGGTCTATGCATGCAATGGCCTGATACATTTAATGCTCAAATCTCTTGACAGCTGAACCGTGAAGTGGAACATTATTGTTTTCAGAATGGAAAAAAAAACAATAAAAACAATTATCTATTAAGTTGTGCATATGCTACACATTGAAACACAAGGAATAGTGTTTGGTCTTTTTTTTATAGGCTGTTTTTAAGGAGACGTAAATGTTGCTCATTTGGCCGACATCCCTGGTTGGCCGACATCCCCGCTCAGCCATGTCATAAGGCCTACTCAACACCACCAGGTGCTCAGCCATGTCATAAGGCCTACTCTACACCACCAGGTGCTCAGCCATGTCATAAGGCCTACTCTACACCACCAGGTGCTCAGCCATGTCATAAGGCCTACTCTACACCACCAGGTGCTCAGCCATGTCATAAGGCCTACTCTACACCATCAGGTGCTCAGCCATGTCATAAGGCCTACTTTACACCACCAGGTGCTCAGCCATGTCATAAGGCCTACTTTACACCACCAGGTGCTCAACCATGTATTGAACACTGCTGTCTTTTTTCGTTGCCAACAGTGATTGAGTTTTATATAATTCGCCTACATTATGACTATCCCATTAGGAATAGTAGATATCTTACATGAGTCTGTAAATGCAACGACAGATGCATGGAATACTTTATTATAAAGGTTTATTTAGCTTCACCAAACCTGGAAACTCACATGTCGCCTATGGGAGAGGGACAGAGATGGAGAGACCCGACTCAACTCAAAACGAAACTGTCTATCGTACAGCAGAGTGTGTCCAACAACAAAACGGTCACAACTGAATAGACAAGAGCCTATCGTGAACGTACCGCTTGCAAAACAGATGTGTTTTTTCTTCTCTCCTTTACCCCAATACCATGATCATTTTACATCAATAAAAACATTCAGTTTCACCATCTCACCACCAGGTCGTGCTGCGGCACCACTACTCCCCGTGGCTATGGCTGTGCATGCCCACAGCAACCTGCACGAACTGACAATGCCAATCGAGCTAACAACCAGAGGGCATGCCTGGCAACTATGCCAATGATAAACGGGTATTCGGCTATTGACTCGTACGTACGACTGCAGCACAGCCGTGTATAATTACTTCAGTAACCTGTCGTGTTCTGCTCTCCCCCCTCCAGTGCGGACGGTGAGTTCGCCGTAACCCACATGACCAAGGCCCACCTGTTCCACAATGGGAAGGTGCGCTGGGTCCCCCCGGCCATCTATAAGTCCTCCTGCTCTATCGACGTTACCTTCTTCCCCTTCGACCAGCAGAACTGCAAGATGAAGTTTGGTTCCTGGACTTACGACAAGGCTAAGATTGACCTGGAACGAATCGAGGTATGGAGTTTTATTTTGTTATTATTATATTATACATATATATTTTTTAAACCTTTATATAACCAGGAAGGGCTCATTGAGATTTGAAATCTCATTTTCAAGAGCGTCCTGGCCAAGATAGGCAGCACCAAGTCATTACAAAAATTACAGACAGACAACATGAAAAACTACAAGTAATCTAGTAAAAAACATTGAATTCACAAGAATATAAAACAGCAAATTAAAAACATTGACAGGTCAGGGAATCTGCTTCAAAATCCTTCATCCGTGGTTTAAAAACACCAATCGGGAGTTTAAAAGTATTTTGTAAGGCGTTCCAAGACGATGGCCAGAGTACATAAAAGCCCTTTTACCAAAATCAGTTGGGACATTTGGAACAGTTAGCAGGATAAAGTCCAGCGAACGAAGAGAGGACCCACCACATTTCTGAACAATAAAAATGCCCAAATAAAAAGGTAGTAAACCCAAAATGGCTTTGTCAATAAAAGTATACAAGTGACTGAGCCTATGAGAGACTAGAGAAGGCCAGCCAACCCTGGTATATAAAGTACAGTGGTGCGTAA
>NC_088227.1:43422410-43432410 GCF_036934945.1 Oncorhynchus masou masou | reverse complement strand
TCTCCCCTCAGGTAGATTCCTAGTCTTCTATCTTCCCTCAGGTAGGTCCTAGTCTTCTATCTCCCCTCAGGTAGGTCCTAGTCTTCTATCTTCCCTCAGGTAGGTCCTAGTCTTCTATCTTCCCTCAGGTAGATTCCTAGTCTTCTATCTTCCCTCAGGTAGGTCCTAGTCTTCTATCTTCCCTCAGGTAGGTCCTAGTCTTCTATCTCCCCTCAGGTAGGTCCTAGTCTTCTATCTCTCCTCAGGTAAGTAGGCTAACAGAGGGAATCTGAATTTTTCTGAAAGTAACAGTGTGACACAGCTAGCTTGTTAAGGGTGACTCTAGTAGCATTTCAGTCAGTGACTTCACTCGCTCAGACCTTTTGAAGTAGTCGTTATTTCACTTGCTCTCCAAGATGCTTGGCTTTTGTGAACCGATAGGTAACGATGCTTCATGGGTGACTGTTGTCGATGTGTTCAGAGGGTCCCTGGTTCGAGCCCAGGTTGGGGCAAAGAGAGAGACGGGAGAAATACTGTTACTTGAAGAATTCAGAATGTAGCCAACATCCCCATCTAGGGGAGGTTTTGGAACATTACAGGTTGTTACAACTAAGATTTTTGACATATATCTTGCCTACGTATTAGTTTATGTTAGTTAACAGTTACACAAATTCAGTAACAAATATTGAAAGAGCATTAAGCTTATTTTAAATCTGCTTCAGTAAAAAAAGTATTTAATAAAACAAATTTAAAAAGGAATTTCTCGTATGCTGACTTGATTCACAAATTAAAAGCCACACTTGTCTTTTATCAACCAAATATGGCTTAATAAATGCATTTATCTGTAATACATGCAAGAAGAAAAAGGACATATGTTCATTTTTTTTAAATGATTACAGGAGGAGGATAGAATTATGGTCAGAAGGTTAAGAGCCCGTAAAAACGGAAGCCATCGCCTCAGTCGCCATTCAACGGCAGTTTAAAACTTTCTGAGATGTAGCCATTATTTACTATTTTACACCTAGGGTTACTGTACATAACTTTAAACCATTTTTATAAGAGATTCATCTAAATTGAAATATTCCAGGCATTTATATATAAATTCAGTCGTACTTTATTAAAAGCCTTTTCAAAGTCAGCTATGAATAGCAGGCCTGGTTTCCCAGAGTTTTCATATGTGGTCTATTGCTTCCAGTACTTGTCTTATACTGTGGCTTGCAAATGTATTCACCCAGTGGCTTGCAAATGTATTCACCCAGTGGCTTGCAAATGTATTCACCCAGTGGCTTGCAAATGTATTCACCCAGTGGCTTGCAAATGTATTCACCCAGTGGCTTGCAAATGTATTCACCCAGTGGCTTGCAAATGTATTCACCCAGTGGCTTGCAAATGTATTCACCCAGTGGCTTGCAAATGTATTCACCCAGTGGCTTGCAAATGTATTCACCCAGTGGCTTGCAAATGTATTCACCCAGTGGCTTGCAAATGTATTCACCCAGTGGCTTGCAAATGTATTCACCCAGTGGCTTGCAAATGTATTCACCCAGTGGCTTGCAAATGTATTCACCCAGTGGCTTGCAAATGTATTCACCCAGTGGCTTGCAAATGTATTCACCCAGTGGCTTGCAAATGTATTCCGCTAGTGTACTGCAATCTTTAAGTCACACCACAAATTCTCAATTGGTTTGAGGTCTGCGCCTTGACTAGGCCATTCCAAGACATTTAAATGTTTCCCTTAAAACACTCGAGTGTTGCATTAGCAGTATGCTTAGGGTCATTGTCATGCTGTATATACTGTACCCTATATCATCTACTGCATCTTTATGTAATACATGTATCACTAGCCACTTTAACTATGCCACTTTGTTTACATACTCATCTCATATGTATATACTGTACTCGATACCATCTACTGTCTCTTGCCTATGCTGCTCTGTACCATCACTCATTCATATATCTTTATGTACATATTCTTTATCCCTTTACACTTGTGTGTATAAGGTAGTAGTTTTGGAATTGTTAGGTTAGATTACTTGTTGGTTATTACTGCATTGTCGGAACTAGAAGCACAAGCATTTCGCTACAATCGCCTTAACATCTGCTAACCATGTGTATGTGACAAATAAAATTTGATTTGATTTGAGTTGGCTGAGTAGAACAGGGGAACAGGTCCGTGGGGAATCCGAGGTGCCAACTGTGCACAACACTTAGGGAAACATATCCATTGTTTTTGTCAAAACTGCTCAAACTCAGTAAATGTGGTTGGGAATCATTGATGGACAGGAATATTAAACCATTGTCTCTGATTTTTTTTCAAGCACATTGAAGATGAAGATCGCCCACTCAGGAATAGTAGATAGAATCTTGGCTTTATTATTTATTAATATTTATTATTTAATATTTGTGTCATTGTCTTGTTGAAAAATACAACTCTACCAAAGGGTTGGATTTTCAGCAGACTGAGGCGGATTTTCATTAAAAAAAAATAAAAAAATTGTGCTCCTTTTATGTTTATTTTGATCCTGACAAACTCATCAGTCCGAAGACAAACATACCCATAACATGATGCTTCCAAAATACTTTAAAATGCAGAGGGTTTCACTCTGTGTTGCGTTGTATTGGATTTGACCCAAACTGCTTTGCCGTGTTGTCTTGCAGTATTACTTATCAGCCTTGTTGCAATCAGCCTTGTTGCAATCAGCCTTGTTTTAACACAGTTTTCCTTCCCTTCACTTTGTCATACAGTAATGTGGAGTGAATGCAATGTTGTCGGTCCTTTCTGTATTTTTTTGTAAATATTGTGGTGGCAGCATCATGTTATGGGTATGCTTGTCACCAGCGGGGACTGGTCAATTCGTTAGTATCTAGATAATAAAATGAATCTAAAAGAAAATCTAACCCTGGCATAAAGTTGTAATTTTCTGCGGGACAATTACACAAATGTTAATTCCTAAGACACACTGTGAAAAACACACCCACAAATGTTAATTCCTAAGACACAAATCTAGGGCCTAGATTCAATCAGATTCAAGCGTTAACCGACGATAGCAGATCCCCCAGCATATAGCAGATGTTTTGGCGTGTGTTGGAGGTGGAACCGTGTAGGACCTGTCAAATCAGTGAGCAGCTGCTTATTGTGATCACGAAGCCACATCCGCCCGACTCACGTTAGAAGTTCAGAACAAGAATGTGTAGGCTACATAGAATTTTTTTACACTCAAATTTAAAAAATATTATTCAACAAAACAACAAGGCTTTCAGTCATCCTAATTGAGGTTTTGCATCTCAAATTCCACTGTTCTAATTTGTAAACAAGGCTGAATGGGATTATGTTAATGAGACTCCATGCAGCCAATGGCAATGTTTAGGTATAATGCAGGGAACCACTATGCAGATGTCAGCTAAAGCGGATCTGATTGAATATCATCATTTAGAATTTTTCTTTTCACTTTGAAAATGTATACTAGGTTGTGTTGATCTGTAAGGGAAAAAAGAAAATCAAACTTAATCACTTTTTATTTTCAATATAATTTTAAAGCAGAGAAATGTAAAAAAAAAAAAACTGTGCAAAGGGGTGTGTCCACTAGCGACCGTAGATGAACATCAATTGTAAAAACATTTATATCCTCTTTTACTCGATCAGTAAGAGAACAAAACTACAGCACACAGAAGTGACCATGACAGAATGGTATTTTGCATCACAGAGGGACGTTGGTCACATTAGAAGATGGGTGATTACCAGTGGTGGCTGGTGGCACTTATAAATGGGAGGATGGGTTTATAGTAATGTCCGGAACGGAATGAATGGAATGGCATCAAACACGTGGTGTCCATTCCATTTCAGACGTTATTACGAGCCGACCTCCCCTCGCCAGCCTCGTCTGGAACACTGACAACTAACAATTAGTCAAATAGTATCATTTTAGTGGATAAAGGGACAACCCGTGAAAAGACTTATGTACTCTCACAGTTAAATGCTGATTCTCACTAATTGACTATCTTATGATGAGTACAATGTTATTGTGGGACATGACTACCACCACTAGAGAGTGCTAACCTCTCTGAAATGAACAGTAATCCCATTATATGTCGGATACTGCATTTACATTTACATTTAAGTCATTTAGCATTTATTGTTGTTGTTGTTGTTGTGTAAAATAAAAATAAATAAAATAAAACTCCAACCATCAGGGGTGTTCCGAGGGACACTGATGGACTCAAAACTACAGGTACTCTCTAAAACGTACCAATTCAACATTTATAGTCACTTCCCATTTGGAAACAGTTTCTATTTCTACAGTGTGCTAGCGTGGCTGATTGATTACTTGTTGATGAAATGGGAAATATCTATGATCATATCGACCTGAGAATGTTGTGGTGAAGGTCTTCACTTCTCTCCTCTCAGTCTCCTGACACCTCCACTTCCTGTTGTTCCAGTCAGAAAGCCCAGGAAAGTAACACCTTGCATTAACATGTAATTGTCGTCATCGGATCAACATGATCCGATCACTGTTTGATCAAGATTTTCTCAGAACACTGCGTCCGTATTGTGGCCAGATTCCCTGGAGTGTGCAAAGCTGTTATCAAGGCAAAGGGTGGCTACTTTGAAGAATCTAAAAAATATAAAAAATATTTTGATTTGTTTAACACTTTTTTTAGTTACTACATATGTGTTATTTCATAGTTTGGATGTCTTCACTATTATTCTACAATGTAGAACATAAGTACAGATTAAGAAAAACCTTTGAATGAGCAGGTGTTCTAAAACTTTTGACTTGTACGTGTGAAATTAGTTTTGATTTAGAATGGACCATTACCATGCTGGAAACAGGGTCAGTGTGAAAAAAATACATCTATACAGTTAAATAGTGACTGAAACTTTTCCCTTGATTCATTTTAATGCCTGCCAGCTAGGCTATACTACTGTTGTAAATATAAGCAATGTGCTTAATATTAGGAAAGTTGAGAAATAAATATAGTAGACCTAGCTTATAGAAAGCTGATGGGATCCTCCTCTCTTTAATAGAGGCCATCACTCGTGCAATTGCATAGCCTATAGAAATGTTGCGCAACATGAGCTCATGGGCTCGCATTAAATGTTTGATTAGATTTTCAATTACATTTTGTATTAATGTGAGAGTGATTAGAGGCACAATAGAGTGCAGAGTACCAGGCAGTGAGCAAGTTTGGTAGGTTACTAATGACACTCGGCAGCATCATACCGTGGAGAAGCCTAGTTACCGTGACTAAATGGTCACGTGGAATTTGACTGCCTTCATGCCTCGTGACCGTCGGTGTGGCGGTAACAGTTACCACAACAGCCCTAGTATAGACTATCTTTGCCATGGTAACAAAGCTGTATGTTGTTTAGTTACAAAAACAAAAAACGTGGGAAATTACTATGTTCCTTTTATTGAGATTCTGTGGTGAAACTGAACGACAACTTACAACTATTTCCCTCTCTGCATCGCCCCAGAAAAACAGAAGTGGTCTGTACGACCAGTGTTGCTGACATATGTGTGTGAATGTGTGTGTATGTGTGTGAATGTGTGTGTGTATGTGTGTGTGTATGTGTGTGTGAATGTGTGTGTGTATGTGTGTGTGTATGTGTATGTATGTGTGTGTGAATGTGTGTGTGTATGTATGTGTGTGTGTGTGTGTGTGTGTGTGTGTGTGTGTGTGTGTGTGTGTGTGTGTGTGTATGTGTGTATGTATGTGTGTATTTATGTGTGTGAATGTATGTGTGTGTGAATGTGTGTGTGTATGTGTGTGTGTGTGTGTGTGTGTGAATGTGTGTGTGTATGTGTGTGTGTATTTATTTATTTTATTTCACCTTTATTTAACCAGGTAGGCTAGTTGAGAACCAGTTCTCATTTGCAACTGCGACCTGGCCAAGATAAAGCATAGCAGTGTGAACAGACAACACAGAGTTACACATGGAGTAAACAATTAACAAGTCAATAACACAGTAGAAAAAAAGGGGAGTCTATATACATTGTGTGCAAAAGGCATGAGGAGGTAGGCTAATAATTACAATTTTGCAGATTAACACTGGAGTGATAAATGATCAGATGGTCCTGTACAGGTAGAGATATTGGTGTGCTATTTACCAATAGACTATGTACAGCTGCAGCGATCGGTTAGCTGCTCAGATAGCAGATGTTTGAAGTTGGTGAGGGAGATAAAAGCATGCGGGTGCAGGCAGCGATCGGTTGAAAAGCATGCATTTGGTTTTACTAGCGTTTAAGAGCAGTTGGAGGCCACGGAAGGAGTGTTGTATGGCATTGAAGCTCGTTTGGAGGTTAGATAGCACAGTGTCCAAGGACGGGCCGGAAGTATATAGAATGGTGTCGTCTGCGTAGAGGTGGATCAGGGAATCGCCCGCAGCAAGAGCAACATCATTGATATATACAGAGAAAAGAGTCGGCCTGAGAATTGAACCCTGTGGCACCCCCATAGAGACTGCCAGAGGACCGGACAGCATGCCCTCCGATTTGACACACTGAACTCTGTCTGCAAAGTAATTGGTGAACCAGGCAAGGCAGTCATCCGAAAAACCGAGGCTACTGAGTCTGCCGATAAGAATACGGTGATTGACAGACTCGAAAGCCTTGGCAAGGTCGATGAAGACGGCTGCACAGTACTGTCTTTTATCGATGGCGGTTATGATATCATTTAGTACCTTGAGTGTGGCTGAGGTGCACCCGTGACCGGCTCGGAAACCAGATTGCACAGCGGAGAAGGTACGGTGGGATTCGAGATGGTCAGTGACCTGTTTGTTGACTTGGCTTTCAAAGACCTTAGATAGGCAGGGCAGGGTGGATATAGGTCTGTAACAGTTTGGGTCCAAGGTGTCTCCCCCTTTGAAGAGGGGGATGACTGCGGCAGCTTTCCAATCCTTGGGGATCTCAGACGATATGAAAGAGAGGTTGAACAGGCTGGTAATAGGGGTTGCGACAATGGCGGCGGATAGTTTCAGAAATAGAGGGTCCAGATTGTCAAGCCCAGCTGATTGTACGGGTCCAGGTTTTGCAGCTCTTTCAGAACATCTGCTATCTGGATTTGGGTAAAGGAGAACCTGGAAAGGCTTGGGCGAGGAGCTGCGGGGGGGGGTGGTGCTGTTGGCCGAGGTTGGAGTAGCCAGGCGGAAGGCATGGCCAGCCGTTGAGAAATGCTTGTTGAAGTTTTCGATAATCATGGATTTATCGGTGGTGACCGTGTTACCTAGCCTCAGTGCAGTGGGCAGCTGGGAGGAGGTGCTCTTGTTCTCCATGGACTTCACAGTGTCCCAGAACTTTTTGGAGTTGGAGCTACAGGATGCAAATTTCTGCCTGAAGAAGCTGGCCTTAGCTTTCCTGACTGACTGCGTGTATTGGTTCCTGACTTCTCTGAACAGTTGCATATCGCGGGGACTGTTCGATGCTATTGCAGTCCGCCACAGGATGTTTTTGTGCTGTTCGAGGGCAGTCAGGTCTGGAGTGAACCAAGGGCTGTATCTGTTCTTGCATTTTTTGAACGGAGCATGCTTATCTAAAATGGTGAGGAAGTTACTTTTAAAGAATGACAAAGGCATCCTCAACAGACGGGATGAGGTCGATGTCCTTCCAGGATACCCGGGCCAGATCGATTAGAAAGGCCTGCTCACAGAAGTGTTTTAGGGAGCGTTTGACAGTGATGAGGGGTGGTCGTTTGACTGCGGCTCTGTAGCGGATACAGGCAATGAGGCAGTGATCGCTGAGATCCTGGTTGTGTGTGAATGTGTGTGTGTATGTGTGTGTGAATGTGTGTGTGAATGTGTGTGTGTATGTGTGTGTATGTGTGTGTGTATGTGTGTGTGTATGTGTGTGTATGTGTGTGTGTATGTGTGTGAATGTGTGTGCGTGTGTGTGTGTGAGTATGTGTGTGTGTGTGAATGTGTGTGCGTGTGTGTGAGTATGTGTGTGTGTGTGTGTGAGTATGTGTGTGTGTGTGTGCGTGTTATTTCTGTAGGCCGATAGTGACCTATTCCTCAATACCCAGAACCAGCTACTGTCCAGCTACTCAATTTGGTTCTGGAAACAGTTTAGTTTTGGTAGAACACTGGTGTGTAAATAGAATTTCTGACATTTTAGCTAATATCGCCATTGCTTACCAGCTCACGTCCCCAGCTCCGATGGGAAAATCTGGTGTAGAGTGAGGTGTCATCCTAAATACACCCTCCTGCTAGTGAGGCACCTAACAACTGTTCTAGGGCTATTGCATTGTCGCTTACGCGTTGCTTCCAACCTCTAGGGGTGTGCGCGTGTGTGTGTGCGTGTGTGTGTGTTTTGGGGGGTTGCAAGATGGAAGATGGACCAAAAAGTATTTTTCCCATCCTCTTCCTCCTCTCCCTCTTGTTCCTCCTCCTCGTCTTCCCCCACATCCTCTTCTTCCTCCACCCCCTCCTGTTCCTCCTCTTCGTCTTCCCCCACATCCTCTTCTTCCTCTTTCCCCTCTCCTTTCTCCTCCACCTCCCGTTCCTCCTCTCCCTCCTGTTCCTCCTCCTCGTCTTCCCCCACATCCTCTTCTTCCTCATCTTCCTCCTCCCCCTCCTGTTCCTCTTCTCCCTCCTGTTCCTCCTCCTCGTCTTCCCCCACACCCTCTTCTTCCTCTTTCCCATCTCCTTCCTCCTCCACCTCCCGTTCCTCCTCTCCCTCCTGTTCCTCCTCCTCGTCTTCCCCCACATCCTCTTCTTCCTCATCTTCCTCCTCCCCCTCCTGTTCCTCCTCTCCCTCCTGTTCCTCCTCCTCGTCTTCCCCCACATCCTCTTCTTCCTCATCTTCCTCCTCCCCCTCCTGTTCCTCCTCTCCCTCCTGTTCCTCCTCCTCGTCTTCCCCCACATCCTCTTCTTCCTCTTTCCCCTCTCCTTCCTCATCTTCCTCCTCCCCCTCCTGTTCCTCCTCTCCCTCCTGTTCCTCCTCCTCGTCTTCCCCCACATCCTCTTCTTCCTCTTTCCCCTCTCCTTCCTCATCTTCCTCCTCCCCCTCCTGTTCCTCCTCCCCCTCCTCTCCTTCCTTATCCTCCTCCTCCTCCTCCTCTTCCTCCTTCTTGTTCCAGACTGTGGGGAGAAGATCACTCTGTGTATCTCCGTCCTCCTCTCCCTCACCGTCTTCCTGCTCCTCATCACGGAGATCATCCCTTCCACCTCCCTGGTCATCCCTCTGATTGGAGAGTATCTCCTCTTCACCATGATCTTCGTCACTCTCTCCATCGTCATCACCGTGTTTGTCCTCAACGTCCACCACCGCTCCCCGGGGACCCATAAGATGCCTCGCTGGGTCCACTCTGTCTTCCTGGACCTGATCCCCAGGTGGCTGTTCATGAGACGGCCCGCGCCGGACGGACGGAGACGCAGGTTGTTGTTGCTCCAGCAGGGGGCAGCGGTGGCACAGCACCAGGGACGGACCACCACCACAAGACTACCAGGTGATAATAACAGGACCATGAACAACACGTTGGTAGACTGTGATTTTTAGGGCCGGTTTCCTGGACAACAGGTAAAGCCTGGTTCCAGAACTATTAAACATTATTTAATGGTGATTTTCTGCTTCTTAGTCCTAAACTAGGCACACATTGATAAACATGTGCCCGGGAAACTGGCCCTCTATATTTGTTTTGTTGTACTCCCATGACCGAGGCAACTTTTTATGTAGTTTAAATGTATCAAATCCAATCATCAATTAATGACTGAGTTCCTTAATTCAGGCCTAGTCCGTTCTCCCTGCCTCAGCACCTCAGCCAGCTGGCTTCGGGACGGAGGAGGTGGGTCCACGGAGGATCCCCAGAGACGGACGCCCTGTTATGAGGACCTGGAGCTGGGGGCTTTGACCTCGTACTTCTCCTTCCGCCCTCCGTCACCCAGACCCCCGGGCTCCACTCCTCCACCCCAGCAGAACCACCCACCCCCAGGGGCAGGGCAGCCCCAGAAACGTCTGGACAGGGGAGGAGGAGGTGGGGGAGGAGGAAGAGGGGTGAATAGAAGGGATAAAGCCACCCAGCGACC
>NC_088227.1:43312410-43417410 GCF_036934945.1 Oncorhynchus masou masou | reverse complement strand
CTACATAGGTAACGGACTGGGTATTCAGAACAGCAGCTACATAGGTAACGGACTGGGTACTCAGAACAGCAGCTACATAGGTAACGGACTGGGTACTCAGAACAGCAGCTACATAGGTAACGGACTGGGTACTCAGAACAGCAGCTACATAGGTAACAGACTGGGTACTCAGAACAGCAGCTACATAGGTAACAGACTGGGTATTCAGAACAGCAGCTACATAGGTAACGGACTGGGTACTCAGAACAGCAGCTACATAGGTAACGGACTGGGTACTCAGAACAGCAGCTACATAGGTAACGGACTGGGTACTCAGAACAGCAGCTACATAGGTAACGGACTGGGTACTCAGAACAGCAGCTACATAGGTAACGGACTGGGTACTCAGAACAGCAGCTACATAGGTAACGGACTGGGTATTCAGAACAGCAGCTACATAGGTAACGGACTGGGTACTCAGAACAGCAGCTACATAGGTAACGGACTGCGTACTCAGAACAGCAGCTACATAGGTAACGGACTGGGTACTCAGAACAGCAGCTACATAGGTAACAGACTGGGTACTCAGCACGGCAGCTACATAGGTAACGGACTGGGTACTCAGAACAGCAGCTACATAGGTAACGGACTGGGTACTCAGAACAGCAGCTACATAGGTAACGGACTGGGTACTCAGAACAGCAGCTACATAGGTAACGGACTGGGTATTCAGAACAGCAGCTACATAGGTAACGGACTGGGTACTCAGAACAGCAGCTACATAGGTAACGGACTGGGTACTCAGCACGGCAGCTACATAGGTAACGGACTGGGTACTCAGAACAGCAGCTACATAGGTAACGGACTGGGTACTCAGAACAGCAGCTACATAGGTAACAGACTGGGTACTCCAGGCTGAAGTGTCTGATTCAGGTTTGTCCTACTGCTCGAGTACCTCCACCTTCCATGTCTTTACCTTCACTATGTTGATGTATTGTTCAGGCTGTAGTGTGTTGACATCGTTCTTCAACTGCACCACCACCTTGACCAGCTCCATGACCGCCTGGTACACCTGGTCACCTGACCGGTCCAGCTCTGCTGTGGGGGCGGCCTGGGCTGTGGGGGCGGTGAGACGTGGGGGCTTGTCTGGCGCGGCTGGGGTATTCAGAGAGGAGAATAGAAGGGGAGAAAGGAGCGGTGTATGAGAAGGACTGGAGGATGTTTATGATACTTTTCATCAGATTCCATTTCATACGACTAGATATTGTGAAGGACCACTCACTCACCATGTCCAGTCTCAGCTTCAGGTGACTATAGACGGAGAGAAAAGCAGAATAACTATAGAAACCTGACACACTAATCATCATACCTACTACAACTCCATATCCATAAGTCAGCTGGGGATTTGTTACCAATTCATTGTGATCTCATGTTCAGACAGACGAGTAAACGAACAGACAGATGAGTAAACGAACAGACGGATGAGTAAATGAACAGACAGACGAGTAAACAAACAGACAGACGAGTAAACAAACAGACAGACGAGTAAACAGACAGAATAGTAAACAAACAGACAGAATAGTAAATGAACAGACAGAATAGTAAATGAACAGACAGAATAGTAAACGAACAGACAGAATAGTAAACGAACAGACAGAATAGTAAACGAACAGACAGAAGAGTAAACGAACAGACAGAATAGTAAACAAACAGACAGACGAGTAAATTACAGACCCAGAAAAACATAGGCTGCGGTAACACTTTACCTAAAGCCTGCAGGTAGAAAGCTTTAGAACTTGTCATATTCATGTATGAACTTTTATACAGACACATACCAGTGGGCTGGTGGCATCCTCCTGTCTCATGGGATCCTGGAAAGGAACAAGTAGGTTCAGGTTCATTTGACATTATATGGACATGGACCCTCGATTGGCCACGGACCTTATAGTCCCCAAAGGGACAGTTATTTTAAACACAGACCCACTGAGAAGGAGAGTTACGGGGCTGGTGGTGAGAGTGGAAAGGGGGTTGGTTGACAGGGTAGACCGAAGGCAGTTATGGCGGACAGGGCATACAGAGCGCTAGATGTTAGGGCGGGTTTGCTAGGTCTATGGGGGTAAAGGTCGAAGCTATATTCCCCACCAGGAATCGTTACTCCTTGGTCAGCCACTTGTTGCTAGGGTGGTTGCTAGGGTGGGTTGCTAGGTCTAGGGGGGAGGGGGGTAAAGGTTGAAGTTATATTCCCCACCAGGAATCGTTAATCCTTGGTCAGGCACTTGTTGCTAGGGCGGGTTGCTAGGTCTATGGGGGTAAAGGTTGAAGCTATATTCCCCACCAGGAATCATTACTCCTTGTTCAGCCACTTGTTGCTAGGGTGGTTGCTAGGACGGGTTGCTAGGTCTAGGGGGGAGGGGGGTAAAGGTTGAAGTTATATTCCCCAACAGGAATCGTTACTCCTTGGTCAGCCACTTGTTGCTAGGGTGGTTGCTAGGGCGGGTTGCTAGGTCTAGGGGGGAGTAAAGGTTGAAGTTATATTCCCCACCAGGAATCGTTACTCCTTGGTCAGCCACTTGTTGTTAGGGCGGGTTGCTAGGTCTAGAAAAGGTAAAGGTCAAAGGTGTATTCCCCACAAGGAATCATTACTCCTTGGTCAGCCACTTGTTGCTAGGGTGGTCGCTAGGGCGTGTTGCTAGGTCTATGGGGGTAAAGGTCGAAGCTATATTCCTCACCAGGAATCATTACTCCTTGTTCTGCCACTTGTTGTTAGGGTGGTTGCTAGGGCGGGTTGCTAGGTCTAGGGGGGTAAAGGTCAAAGGTGTATTCCCCACCAGGAGTCTCTCCTCCTTGGTCAGCCTCTTGTTGCTAGGGTGGTCGCTAGGGCGTGTTGCTAGGTCTAGGGGGGGTGGTTAAGGTGAAGTTATATTCCCCACCAGGAGTCTCTCCTCCTTGGTCAGCCACTTGTTGCTAGGGTGGTCGCTAGGGCGTGTTGCTAGGTCTGGGGGGGGGGTAAAGGTTGAAGTTATATTCCCCACCAGGAGTCTCTCCTCCTTGGTCAGCCACTTGTTGTCCTCCATCATCTGTTGTTTCTGTTGTCTCATCGTCTCCTGCATACGCTCTCTCTCCATCTGCCACAACCGCTGGGCGTCCTCCTTACTGGACGGCTCCACAATGAACTGACCCTCCTATTGGATGGGAGACACACATGCATATGGTAAAGAGCTAGTAATACAGTCGCTTTGCTTGTTGGCCTTATAGCACTAACACAGGGATTTAACACAAGCACGGGACACATGACCTGGATCGTCATCGAGACCGAACGTAGAAGGAGTAAATTAAACGGAAACTAGGTTGAAGATACTGTATCCCTGAAAAACAGATGCTTACGGTACCTTAAACCCAGCTGAGGGTGGAAAAAGAGTAACCTGAGTCTAGAAGGAAGTAGACTAGAACTAGAGAACTAGAGTCTAGAAGGAAGTAGACTAGAACTAGAGAACTAGTGTCTAGAAGGAAGTAGACTAGAACTAGAGAACTAGAGTCTAGAAGGAAGTAGACTAGAACTAGAGAACTAGTGTCTAGAGGGAAGTAGACTAGAACTAGAGAACTAGAGTCTAGAAGGAAGTAGACTAGAACTAGAGAACTAGTGTCTAGAAGGAAGTAGACTAGAACTAGAGAACTAGAGATTAGAAGGAAGTAGACTAGAACTAGAGAACTAGAGATTAGAAGGAAGTAGACTAGAACTAGAGAACTAGAGTCTAGAATGAAGTAGACTAGAACTAGAGTCTAGAGGGAAGTAGACTAGAACTAGAGTCTAGAAGGATGTAGACTAGAACTAGAGAACTAGTGTCTAGAGGGAAGTAGACTAGAACTAGTGTCTAGAAGGAAGTAGACTAGAACTAGAGAACTAGAGTCTAGAAGGAAGTAGACTAGAACTAGAGTCTAGAAGGAAGTTGACTAGAACTAGAGAACTAGTCTAGAAGGAAGTAGACTAGAACTAGAGTCTAGAAGGACGTAGACTAGAACTAGAGAACTAGTGTCTAGAAGGAAGTAGACTAGAACTGGAGAACTAGAGTCTAGAGGGAAGTAGACTAGAACTAGAGAACTAGTGTCTAGAAGGAAGTAGACTAGAACTGGAGAACTAGAGTCTAGAAGGAAGTAGACTAGAAGGAAGTAGACTAGAACTAGATAACTAGTGTCTAGAAGGAAGTAGACTAGAACTGGAGAACTAGAGTCTAGAGGGAAGTAGACTAGAACAAGAGAACTAGAGTCTAGAAGGAAGTAGACTAGAACTAGAGAACTAGTGTCTAGAAGGAAGTAGACTAGAACTAGAGAACTAGTGTCTAGAAGGAAGTAGACTAGAACTAGAGAACTAGTGTCTAGAAGGAAGTAGACTAGAACTAGAGAACTAGTGTCTAGAAGGAAGTAGACTAGAACTAGAGAACTAGTGTCTAGAAGGAAGTAGACTAGAACTAGAGAACTAGAGTCTAGAAGGAAGTAGACTAGAACTAGAGAACTAGTGTCTAGAGGGAAGTAGACTAGAACTAGTGTCTAGAAGGAAGTAGACTAGAACTAGAGAACTAGTGTCTAGAAGGAAGTAGACTAGAACTAGAGAACTAGAGATTAGAAGGGAGTAGACTAGAACTAGAGAACTAGAGTCTAGAAGGAAGTAGACTAGAACTAGAGTCTAGAGGGAAGTAGACTAGAACTAGAGTCTAGAAGGAAGTAGACTAGAACTAGAGAACTAGTGTCTAGAGGGAAGTAGACTAGAACTAGTGTCTAGAAGGA
This sequence comes from Oncorhynchus masou masou, assembly GCF_036934945.1. Taxonomy (NCBI): domain Eukaryota; kingdom Metazoa; phylum Chordata; class Actinopteri; order Salmoniformes; family Salmonidae; genus Oncorhynchus; species Oncorhynchus masou. Next base: position 43,412,649 of record NC_088227.1, on the reverse strand, counting down.
AGTAGACTAGAACTAGAGAACTAGTGTCTAGAAGGAAGTAGACTAGAACTAGAGAACTAGTGTCTAGAAGGAAGTAGACTAGAACTAGAGAACTAGTGTCTAGAAGGAAGTAGAATAGAACTAGAGAACTAGAGTCTAGAAGGAAGTAGACTAGAACTAGAGAACTAGTGTCTAGAAGGAAGTAGACTAGAACTAGAGTCTAGAGGGAAGTAGACTAGAACTAGAGTCTAGAAGGAAGTAGACTAGAACTAGAGAACTAGTGTCTAGAGGGAAGTAGACTAGAACTAGTGTCTAGAAGGAAGTAGACTAGAACTAGAGAACTAGAGTCTAGAAGGAAGTAGACTAGAACTAGAGTCTAGAAGGAAGTTGACTAGAACTAGAGAACTGGTCTAGAAGGAAGTAGACTAGAACTAGAGTCTAGAAGGACATAAACTAGAACTAGAGAACTAGAGTGTAGAAGGAAGTAGACTAGAACTAGAGAACTAGTGTCTAGAAGGAAGTAGACTAGAACTAGAGAACTAGAGTCTAGAGGGAAGTAGAATAGAACTAGAGAACTAGTGTCTAGAAGGAAGTAGACTAGAACTAGAGAACTAGAGTCTAGAGGGAAGTAGACTAGAACTAGAGAACTAGAGTCTAGAGGGACGTAGACTAGAACTAGAGAACTAGAGTCTAGAAGGAAGTAGACTAGAACTAGTGTCTAGAGGGAAGTAGACTAGAACAAGAGAACTAGAGTCTAGAAGGAAGTAGACTAGAACTAGATAACTAGTGTCTAGAAGGAAGTAGACTAGAACTAGAGAACTAGTGTCTAGAAGGAAGTAGACTAGAACTAGAGAACTAGTGTCTAGAAAGAAGTAGACTAGAACTAGTGTCTAGAGGGAAGTAGACTAGAACTAGAGAACTAGAGTCTAGAAGGAAGTAGACTAGAACTAGAGAACTAGTGTCTAGAAGGAAGTAGACTAGAACTAGATAACTAGTGTCTAGAGGGAAGTAGACTAGAACTAGAGAACTAGAGTCTCACCCCCATGCTGCATCGTCGTGGAGACATCATGGGCACGACCACTGTGTTGCTCCTAGAGTCTACAACAGTGGTGTATTCACAGGGACTGACCAGGTCTGGAGAGCTGGCACACAGGGCCTCATTCAGCTGAACGTGCAGGCCAATATTGTTACCAAAACGAGCCCCAGGATTCATCCTGGAGGGCTGGAAACACAGGGACAGAAACGGTGAGTAACTTATATGCTAATTCTAACAGCGCCATGACAAAAAACAATGATGCTGAGGATGTGTGTGTGTGTGTGTGTGTGTGTAACAAACAAAAAATTGACCAACTAGGGACATTTTATTAGTCCCCACGAGGTCAACTGCTATTCTAGGGGGTTTAGGGTTAAGGTTAGAATTAGTGTTAGAATTACATTAAGGGTTAGGAGTTAGGGTTAGAATTACATTCAGGGTTAGGAGCTAGGGTTAGGGTTAGAATTACATTCAGGGTTAGGATTTAGGGTTAGGAGCTAGGGTTAGGGTTAGGATCTAGGGTTAGGAGCTAGGGTTAGGGTTAGAATTACATTAAGGGTTAGGAGCTAGGGTTAGGGTTAGAATTACATTCAGGGTTAGGAGCTAGGGTTAGGGTTAGAATTACATTCAGGGTTAGGAGCTAGGGTTAGGGTTAGGGTCTAGGGTTAGGAGCTAGGGTTATGGTTAGAATTACATTCAGGGTTAGGAGCTAGGGTTAGGGTTAGAATTACATTCAGGGTTAGGATTTAGGGTTAGGGTTAGGATCTAGGGTTAGGAGCTAGGGTTAGGGTTAGAATTACATTAAGGGTTAGGAGCTAGGGTTAGGGTTAGAATTACATTCAGGGTTAGGATTTAGGGTTAGGAGCTAGGGTTAGGATCTAGGGTTAGGAGCTAGGTTTAGTTTTAGGGTTAAGAGCTCAGGTTAGGATTAAGGTGAAGGTTAGGTTTTTGGTTAAGGTTAGGGGTTAGGGAAAATAGGATTTTGAATGGGACTGAATTGTGTCCCCACAAGGCTAACTGTATAAGACTGTGTGTGTGTGTGTGTGTGTGTGTGTGTGTGTGTGTGTGTGTGTGTGTGTGTGTGTGTGTGTGTGTGTGTGTGTGTGAGTGTGTCAACAAGAAGACAGGATACTACCTTCGGAGGAGGCTCATTGAATTTGAACTTGGTGTCAAAGACCTTGATGGGGCGTTTTCTGTCCCTCTCCCGCTCTGCCTCCTGCTCCTTCTCCATCTGATGGACGTCACTGTGAAAAGAAAAAGTACACATTGGCAAGTTGTTTGTGGTTTAACAACCACGGCCATATTCAAATCAGATGTCAGAACATAGCCAAGCCAGGCCAATGGCAGTCAGGACCTGATCTTAACGACCAGCTCTGTGAAAGAGGGTCTCTCGCGGGGGTTGTAGGACCAGCAGCGTGTCATGAGGGAGTAGAGGGCAGGAGGGCAGTCGTCAGGTTTGGGTAGTCGGATGCCTTGTTCCAGCTGGATGATGACGTCACGGTTCTCCAACCAGAAGAAAGGCTGCTGCCCTCGACTCAAGATCTCCCACATACACACCGCTATGGAGAGGGAGGGAGAGAGAGAGAGCAGCTGGTAAAATGATGAGCTCCTAATATCTAGTATTTTATATCATATTTCAAATGATTTAGAGGAAGAGTACATTGGAGAAAAATAAGTGAGTGAAAGATAAAGGAAGTAGGACTAAGAATATAACTTCAGAAGAAGAGAATACATCAGAAGACAACTGTTATCCTGATAACTCAACTGGGTAGCTAACAAGCTAACAGTTGTTTACCACGTTGCTAGGGAGTTGCTAAGACAGTTTCTAGCGACCTGCTGTTAGCAATTTTTTTTTTTACAAAAAACCTAGTGATCAAATAACTAAAACAACAATCAAAAATGACAAAAGGGACTGGAAAACAAGTATCTAAACTTACACAAGCAAGATAAAACATTTCAGACAGGAAAACAAGAAAGGTAAGCTTTGTTTACGTTTAAAAACACGTAGCTACAGTCAGCCATTATATCTTCTGTATCCTGCTGTAATCAACTACGATGGATACATTTACAAGCTCCAAGCTCAGCAACCTTGCAATCCAATATGCAAGAGGTATTACCAGTAAAGCAAAGGTTTTAATACAAGAGGACCCAGAGACCCTAACAGCAGATTTTATGCAACAAAAAGACAAAGAAAATCAAGGTGGATCTTCTCTTTTTACTGAACGTCCAAATGCTTGGCCTGCAGTCCTGCGCAAGGTCAACAAACATCTTATGAATAAAAGAGAGTCACACACTCTAGGAACTCTAAGATGTTAACGCCCCATCAAATGTATTTATTTTTTTTGCATCTGAGCTCCTAGAGTGTGCGGCTCTCTTTTATTTTCAAGTTTTCTCCACCCGCTAGCCAGAACCTCGCCTAAATAAGTGTGCGTTTATTTTATCTTCTAGATTAAACATATTATGTCTGGAAACAAGACCAAGACTCTGAGGCCAGTCTAGAGCTGTTTTGAAGAAGAGTTCGACACTATAATACCTTTAGTGGATGATGAACTAAAAACTGACATGATCTACGTTAACAATAATATACTAACAATGTCTGAAACTCCCAAAACCCGGACTTCAAAATGCATCACTCCCTCCTTCAGCTGTAGCAGCTCTCCCTGGGTGAAGTGGAGATGACAGAATACAGGGAGAACACAGGAAGAATGTGACACTGTCCAGACGCTGATGGAGGAGTTGAGGCATTACAATGTGACACTGTCCAGACGCTGATGGAGGAGTTGAGACATTACACTGTCCAGACGCTGATGGAGGAGTTGAGGCATTACACTGTCCAGACGCTGATGGAGGAGTTGAGGCATTACACTGTCCAGACGCTGATGGAGGAGTTGAGGCATTACAATGTGACACTGTCCAGACGCTGATGGAGGAGTTGAGACATTACAATGTGACACTGTCCAGACGCTGATGGAGGAGTTGAGACATTACAATGTGACACTGTCCAGACGCTGATGGAGGAGTTGAGACATTACAATGTGACACTGTCCAGACGCTGATGGAGGAGTTGAGACATTACAATGTGACACTGTCCAGACGCTGATGGAGGAGTTGAGACATTACAATGTGACACTGTCCAGACGCTGATGGAGGAGATGAGACATTACAATGTCCAGACGCTGATGGAGGAGTTGAGGCATTACAATGTGACACTGTCCAGACGCTGATGGAGGAGTTGAGACATTACAATGTGACACTGTCCAGACGCTGATGGAGGAGTTGAGACATTACACTGTCCAGACGCTGATGGAGGAGTTGAGACATTACAATGTGACACTGTCCAGACGCTGATGGAGGAGTTGAGGCATTACAATGTGACACTGTCCAGACGCGGATGGAGGAGTTGAGACATTACAATGTCCAGACGCTGATGGAGGAGTTGAGACATTACAATGTGACACTGTCCAGACGCTGATGGAGGAGTTGAGGCATTACAATGTGACACTGTCCAGACGCTGATGGAGGAGTTGAGACATTACAATGTCCAGACGCTGATGGAGGAGTTGAGGCATTACAATGTGACACTGTCCAGACGCTGATGGAGGAGTTGAGACATTACAATGTCCAGACGCTGATGGAGGAGTTGAGGCATTACAATGTGACACTGTCCAGATGCTGATGGAGGAGTTGAGGCATTACAATGTGACACTGTCCAGACGCTGATGGAGGAGTTGAGACATTACAATGTGACACTGTCCAGACGCTGATGGAGGAGTTGAGGCATTTCCAGGAGGAACGTTGTGCTTCAATAGAACAGTCAAGACATAAGATAAGACAGAACACTGAACAGAAGCCACAGTCCAATGATGTCCTCCAAGAGTAGCTTTGTGTAGTGAAGGTGGAGCTGCAGCAGAGAGAGAGGGACATGATGCCCTCCGTCAACGGATTTTGAGAACACTCTGAAAGAAATTGAAGACTCCGTGGATGGAAACCAGTTCCGGGAGAAATGGAATGTTCTAGATGGAAAACAGAGGAAGGTCGAGAGCCATGTGTCAGAGTCTTGTGTATAGGTGGCAGGGAAGTCAGGTGCAGGAGAGTCAAACGGAGGGTAAAAAGGAGTTTTTAATGAATGTCCACGTAACATGCTCCATAACACTAATAAGAACAGCTATAAACAAACAATGGTACGAGGACCCGTCGCGCACCTATACAATAAACACAACACTGACAATAAACAATCTCTGACAAAGACACGAGGGGAAACAGGGGGTTAAATACACAACAGGTAATGAACGGGATTGAAAACAGGTGTGTGGGAAGACAAGACAAAACCAATGGAAAATGAAAACACAATGAGTCCTCCAAAACACGACCCGCACTGCTTCTAGACACAATGCCCGCTTAACCCGGAAGCCAGCCACACCAATGTGTCAGAGGAAATACCGTACTATTCAACCGATGCGTGCCACAGGGTTCAATTCTTGGACCGACTCTCTTCTCTGTATACATCAATGAGGTCGCTCTTGCTGCTGGTGAGTCTCTGATCCACCTCTACACAAACGACACCATTCTGTATACTTCTGGCCCTTCTTTGGACACTGTGTTAACAACCCTCCAGGCAAGCTTCAATGCCATACAACTCTCCTTCCTTGCCCTCCAATTGCTCTTAAATACAAGTAAAACTAAATGCATGCTCTTCAACCGATCGCTACCCGCACCTGCCCGCCTGTCCAACATCACTACTCTGGACGGCTCTGACTTGGAATACATGGACAACTACAAATACCTAGGTGTCTGGTTAGACTGTAAACTCTCCTTCCAGGCTCACATTAAGCATCTCCAATCCAAAATTAAATCTATAATCAACTTCCTATATCGCAACAAAGCATCCTTCACTCATGCTGCCAAACATACCCTGGTAAAACTGACCATCCTACCGATCCTCGACTTCGCCGATAAAATCTATGAAATAGCCTCCAACACTCTACTCAACAAACTGGATGTTTTATTTTTATTTGTTTTATTTCACCTTTATTTAACCAGGTATGCTAGTTGAGAACACCTTTATTTAATAAAGGTTAAATAAAGGTGTTCTCAACTAGCCTACCTGGTTAAATAAAGGTGTTCTCAACTAGCCTACCTGGTTAAATAAAGGTGTTCTCAACTAGCCTACCTGGTTAAAGAAAGGTGTTCTCAACTAGCCTACCTGGTTAAAGAAAGGTGTTCTGAACTAGCCTACCTGGTTAAATAAAGGTGTTCTCAACTAGCCTACCTGATTAAATAAAGGTGTTCTCAACTAGCCTACCTGGTTAAATAAAGGTGTTCTCAACTAGCCTACCTGGTTAAATAAAGGTGTTCTCAACTAGCCTACCTGGTTAAATAAAGGTGAAAAAAAAGGTCTACCCAGATGACCTCCTACTGTCACCAACAGATCTATAGGAACAACTTAAACATTCTTTAAGAATACCGAATCAACTGGACAATCAACATCGACTTTCAGAAAACCAAAGTCGTGATTTTACAGAAAAAAAAAGCTAGAAATCAGAGTAGCAGACACTCCTTTAAATGAGGAAATACCATGGTTAAACATGTCCAATGGTACTACCTGGGACTAATAATCAATGTCTCTGGTGAATTTGGTCTGGCAGAGAATGCACCAACATAAAAAAAAGCCTGCAAAGCATTTTACTCCATTAAAAGACAATTAAAAAAAAATAATGAATATTCCCATCCAGATCTGGTGAAAAATATGAAATAGTGTAATTTTACCAATTGTACTATATGGAAGTGAAGTGAGAGAAAGAAAGAGATGGAGGGGGAAGAGAGCGAGAGAAGGGGGGAGTAAGAGAGATGGAGAGAGTCAAAGAGAGATGGAGTGGGAAGAGGGAGAGAGAGAGTAAGAGAGATGGAGAGAGTAAAAGAGAGAGAGAGAGTAAGAGAGATGGAGGGGGAAGAGAGAGTGGGAGAGAGGGGGAGAGTAAGAGAGATGGAGTGGGAAGAGAGAGAGGGAGAGAGTAAGAGAGATGGAGGGGGAAAAGAGAGAGAGATGGAGAGAGTAAAAGAGAGAGAGAGAGTAAAAGAGATGGAGGGGGAAGAGAGAGATGGAGAGAGTAAAAGAGAGAGAGAGTAAGAGAGATGGAGGGGGAAGAGAGAGAGGGAGTAAGAGAGATGGAGAGAGTAAAAGAGAGCGAGAGAGTAAGAGAGATGGAGGGGGAAGAGAGAGAGGGAGAGATGGAGAGAGTAAAAGAGAAAGAGAGAGTAAGAGATGGCGGGGGAAGAGAGAGAGGGAGAGAGATGGAGAGAGTAAAAGAGATGGAGGGGGAAGAGAGAGAGGGAGAGAGATGGAGAGAGTAAAAGAGATGGAGGGGGAAGAGAGAGAGGGAGAGATGGAGAGAGTAAAAGAGAGCGAGAGCGTAAGAGAGATGGAGGGGGAAGAGAGAGAGGGAGAGAGTAAAAGAGAGATGGAGTGGGAAGAGAGAGAGCGAGAGAGATACTGTTACACACAAACAGAAATACTGCAAGAGCAAAGTATCCCCCAAAACATTTCAACAGACTTACCAAACATCCAGACATCACTAGCCGTTGTGAACCGTCTGAAGTTAATGGATTCTGGAGCCATCCATTTTATAGGTAATCGGCTAACTGAGGCTGTGGAAGTGACGCAAAAAGACAGTGGAAATGTGTTATATATACATGTATTTAGCCAGTGTGGGGCCAATATTTAAGAGAACACAGACAGACCACCAACCACTCCATGGGAGAATCTCAATTACATTTCCTTGATTCCTTGCATCCTCTCGCCTCCTTCTCAAAACCCAATTGGATGAGCAGGTCAGAAGTCCCTCCCATCTGACTTTCTCATCCAATGGGTTTTACAAATGAGGCCTGGTGAGAGGACGTGAGGAAATGACATTGAGATTCTCCAAATACCCTTGTAATACTCTTCTTCCTCGATGTATCTGGACAGGCCAAAGTCTCCCAGTCTAACACAGTCTGCTGTGGCCACCAGCACGTTCCTCACCGCTATGTCCCTGTTGGGACACAGTAAACAGGTTAGTTGAAACAGGGAGGTACTACCTGATGTTGTCCAATAAGAACACAGGTTTTCGTCATCTGTTGTACGATGTTTTGCTACGGTGTGCTCTAATGAACACGACCCTGTTCTCTGGGTTAGAGAAATTATGGGCGTCAACGTGGCTGTCCTACCTGTGCTTTGTCTCTGTGGGGACACAACATGTTGTGGGGTTACCATGTTGTTGTCATGCTGTGTTGCTAGCATGTTGTGTTGTCATGCTGTGTTTCTACCATGCTGTGTTGTTGTGCTGTTGTCATGTTGTGTTGCTACCGTTGTGTTGCTACCATGTTGTGTTGCTACCATGATGTTGCTGCCATGTTGTGTTGATACCATGATGTTGTTGTCATGTTGTGTTGAACCATGCTGTGACTACAGTCTTAGGTCTCTCTTTATGTAGTGCTGTGGTATCTCTCTTGTCCTGATGTGTGTTTTGTCTTACACCTTCAATCCGAGCCCCCGCCCCCGCAAGAAGGGCCTTTTGCCTCTTGATAGGCTGTCATTGTAAATAAGAATTACGTTCTTAATTGACTTGCCTAGTTAAACAAAGGTTCACTAAATATAAACAACATGGGGCAGCAATACTACTTTACATCATGGACATCGACACTGAGTGTACAAAACATTGACACCTGCTCTTTCCATGACACAGACTGACCAGGTGAATCCAGGGGAAAGCTATGATCCCTTATTGATGTCACCTGTTAAATCCACTTCAATAAGTGTAGATGAAAAGGGAGGAGACGGGTTAAATGATTTTCAAGCCTCGAAGATAATTGAGACATGGATTGTGTATGTGTGCCATTCAGAGGGTGAAGGGGTAAGATATAGAGATATACAGTAAATGCCTGTGAAAGGGGTAAGTTGGTAGGAGCCAGGCACATCCCACTCCTTTCCCGTGTGTATCATGAATGGTTCACCACCCAAAGGACATCCAGCCAACTGGACACAACTATGGGGAGCATTGGAGTCAACATGGGACCAGCATCCCTGTGGAACGCTTTCGACACCTTGTAGAGTCAACATGGACCAGCATCCTTGTGGAACGCTTTCAACACCTTGTAGAGTCAACATTGGGCCAGCATCCCTGTGGAACGCTTTCGACACCTTGTAGAGTCAACATGGGGCCAGCATCCCTGTGGAACGCTTGACACCTTGTAGGTTGGTGCAACTCAATATTAGGAAGGTGTTCTTAATGTTTTGTACACTCTGTGTATGTATTACATGTCTAAGAGTGTGATGAAGTGTTTTCTGAAGAGAAATATGGTGGCCGACATGGAATATGGGTGTCAAGATGGCCGCCCTACCTGTGCGGGAAAAGCTATACGGACACGCCTGGTGCCCAAATTGATTGACGTATGAGAGTCAAGCAGAGATGATTCGGTTCAGTTCAGTCGTCAGTGATGAGCCCTTCCCAGCTAGCTTGTTTATGCTGACTGGCTGGCAACAACAGCATCATTGCGCTAGTTAATACTCACTAAAAGAAAGGGATGTTTATTTTGATGGGTGAAGGGAGGGAGGGAGAGAGAAATTACTTGTAAGTATTGGTCAGCTTCTGGATGCCACCGTGTCATGCCAATTAGCTAACGCAATGATAAGCCGGTGTGAATGACCAGTACAACAGCGTTGTGTCAAGGTACTTCCCACTGGGCTAACTAACGTAGCCAAATTGATACGTCCCACTTGATTATATTCTGAGTAGGATAGCAGCCTACACAAGAAATAACTTTAATATTGGTAGTAACCATCCGGATGTCACTGATGCCGACTGATCAATGGAGAGACTGCAAACCAGTGACAGAACAACGTGGCACACAATGTGTCCTTTGTTCCTGCTTGCCGACTAATGCTGAGTACTGCTGTCCTGCAGTAAGTACAGGGAAGAAGTTAGAAGGTGTAGCTAATATCAGGCCAGTATGGACAGGGAAGAAGTTAGAAGGTGTAGCTAATATCAGGCCAGTATGGACAGGGAAGTAGTTAGAAGGTGAAGCTAATATCAGGCCAGTATGGACAGGGAAGTAGTTAGAAGGTGAAGCTAATATCATGCCAGTATGGAGAGGGAAGTAGCAAGATAGTGTAGCTAATATCAGGCCAGTAAGGACAGGGAAGTAGCAAGATAGTGTAGCTAATATCAGGCCAGTATGGAGAGGGAAGTATTTAGAAGGTGAAGCTAATATCAGGCCAGTATGGAGAGGGAAGTATTTAGAAGGTGAAGCTAATATCAGGCCAGTATGGAGAGGGAAGTAGTTAGAAGGTGAAGCTAATATCAGGCCAGTGTGACAGCTAAAGCACATTTATTGTAGTGATTTTCACAGAAAATGTAAAACTACGGTATTAACATCTACATAAAAAATGACTCCAGTGAAAAGGGAAAGATTCTGTACATTCTCCCAACTTCGACAACTTTCAAATTCTCGTTGACGTTTTTAGCCACAAGCATGAACTAGCTAGCTGTGATGGCTGACTCGACTGAATCAGTTTATCCCCACTCTGCTCTCGCTGCGTGACACACGTCATCAATTTCGGGACCCCAGGCGTGTCCGTATAGCCTCCTCCTACCTGTGCACCATGTTGATTCCTTCCAGGTAGACCAGAGCTTTACAGATCTGCAGGCTGAAGAGGACCAGCGTTATGTTGGTCAGCTTGTGCTTGTTCTCTTCTAGGTATTTACCCAGCTGGAAGACAGATGGAACAGAATGATAGGGCAGCTACCAGCTAGCAGGCAGGCGAATCTGGTAGAGAAGCGCCTGGAGAGTCACTGGTTTGAATCCCAGGTCTGACAGGAGAAATTGTGCTATAAGTCAAGTGTATCCGTGTTTCCAAGTTCATTTTGGCCACTGTTGTCTCACTTAGCCACACTGGTAAAGCTCCATGACGATTCACGCATCATGGCTAAAATCATAGCATTATGGCTTACAACATAGCATTGTGGCTAACAACATAGCATTATGGCTAACAACATAACGTCATGGCTAACAACATAGCATTATAGCTAACAACATAGCGTCATGGCTAACAACATAGCGTCATGGCTAGCGTCAAGACTAACAACATAGCGTCATGGCTAACAACATAGCGTCATGGCTAACAACATAGGGTCATGGCTAACAACATAGGGTCATGGCTAACAACATAGCGTCATGGCTAACAACATAGCGTCATGGCTAACAACATAGGGTCATGGCTAACAACATAGGTTCATGGCTAACAACATAGGGTCATGGCTAAAAACTTGGCATTATAGCTAACAACATAGCGTCACGGCTAACAACATAAAGTAATGGCTAACAACATAGCGTCATGGCTAAGAACATAGCGTCATGGCTAACAACATAGCGTCATGGCTAACAACATAGGGTCATGGCTAACAACATAGGGTCATGGCTAACAACATAGGGTCATGGCTAACAACATAGCGTCATGGCTAACAACATAGCGTCATGGCTAACAACATAGGGTCATGGCTAACAACATAGGTTCATGGCTAACAACATAGGGTCATGGCTAAAAACTTGGCATTATAGCTAACAACATAGCATCACGGCTAACAACATAAAGTCATGGCTAACAACATAGCGTCATGGCTAAGAACATAGGATGCAGAGTGCCAGAGAGCTTTTCGCTCTAGGAGCGTGCAGAGGGCACACTGGACGCTCTGGCCCCAAGAAGTAGGGTTGATCTGAGCATTCTGACCTCACAATTGCAGTCAAGCACCCAAGCTAACAGGCTAAAGTTAGCTAGCTTGCTAGCTCCTTCCAGACATAAATGAAAGAACACCTCACTCGGACCATTTTACTCACCCTAGCAGAGCTGGTTAGGCTGTTTTCATGTTATCCAGAGCGTTGGTGACTGTAACTGTGCTGCTGGCAACAATTTAATTACACTTTTTTTTGCCGACTTTTACTCACACCGGCCATACTCAACGGGTGTTGAGCGTTTTTGTAAATTCATAAATTATTCTGCAATCTGGCACACTCAAAAATCGGATTAGATAGCCAGAGCGAATTTACAAACGCACCCATGTGTCATGGCCAACAACATAGTATGGCTGTGGTTCTCACCTCTCCATACTGGTATAACTCCATGACAATCCACACTGGTTCTTCCTCTGTGACACCAATCAGACTGACGATGTGGGGGTGCTTCAGGTTCTTCATGATCACTGGAGAATGGACAGGTTTAACCATACAACTTTTCCTTACATTTTGATATGAAGGTTACATTAGGGGAGGGATACACAGGGGTGCAACTTTCACAGTGTACAGGGGGGGACATGTACTCCCCCCCTGCCGACACACACATTTTTTTATATTAAATTTTTGTCCCCCCCCCAGTTTTATCATTGGAATGTGGTACAAGGCAAGGATGTGCTTTGGGACCATGCCCCTCCGAGCGGTCAGGGAGGCTGTTTGGAGTGTTAATCTGACTGGATACAACAATTATGATAATACTTACTAATAGTATGTATTTTTGTATTTATTTTATCTTTATTTAATTAGGCAAGTCATGAAGAACAAACTCTTATTTTCAATGACGGCCTACAGTGGGTTAACTGCCTGTTCAGGGGCAGAACGACAGGTTGGACTTCCGGTTACTAGTCCAACGCTCTAACCACTAGGCTACCACAGCACCGGTGTTTCTGATTGGTCAGAAGGGCATTCTAGAATGTACATTAAAACCAGATATCGGGACAGTTGGGAAAAGATATCGGGACAGTTGGGAAAAGATATCGGGACAGTTGGGAAAAGATATCGGGACAGTTGGGGAAAAGATATCGGGTCACCTAGCAATCATGACGCAATATGCACCTACACATGCAGACTGTACTTCCTACAAAGTTACAGAAAGATAAACCAACAACCACTCATGCTGAAATAGGATACATTGTAAACACAGGTCCAATGAGGAAAAGCTTAGCTCGCATTGATTTGTTTTTGCAGAGCATCTGATTGATGACCTAATGAGGTGAGTGATGAACGTACATTTCTCCTGTCCCCTCTGTCCCCTCTGCTGCTAACGATGTCAAACCCTCCCACATGTTTCTAGTTTCACCAACTATTTTCAGCAACTAGTATTTTTTTATTTATTCGCTTGTTATTGGCAGGTTGGCTAGAAACAAACTATTTAGCTCTGCTTCTAGCCTAGTGTTTGATATGCTATGCAATCTCCTTGTAATGAACAGTGTTGAGTGTCCTGACGAGAAGGAAAACTTTCCTAGCTGTGCCAGGCAAATATCTGGCATCATCAGCTCATTGTTATGGATGTAGTCCACATGAACGACAATAGAAAAGATCTTCAAAAAATGCAAATGCAGCTACTTTGCTGTTATTCTGGCTGCAGATGTCGTGACTGTGTTAGCTAGTTGGCCTCCTAACAAGCAAGGGACAAGGACAATGCCAGAGAGCATGGCTATGCAACATACAGGACGAACAACTGGGTCCATAAATATTTCTCTAGCAAACAATTATTTATACCTGTCACGTCCTGACCATAGAAAGCCTGTATTTTCTATGGTAGAGTAGGTCAGGACGTGACTTGGGGGGGGGGTTGTTCTAGTTTATATTTTCTATGTGGGGTTCTAGGTTTGATTTTCTATGTTGGTGACTTGTATGATTCCCAATTAGAGGCAGCTGGTTATCGTTGTCTCAAATTGGGTATCATACTTCAATAGCATTTTTCCCACCTGTGGGTTATGGGATATTGTTTATGTTTCGTTGCCTGTTGGCACTGCATTGTCGTCACGGTTCGTTTATTCTTTATTTGTTTTGTATTTAGTTAAGTTTCATTTTATTCATTAAAAGTATTTGGAACACAAACTACGCGCCGACCATCATTATTACGAACATCGTGACAATACCGGTAAACGTGTGCTTTAGTATTGTTTGTGGTATAAGCGGGATAAACATCTCAGTTCTGTACATTACGTTGGAAAAACTGGGCTCCGCCTTGTCCCGGTGCATTGTCCATTATTTCCACGGTAATGTACAGAATGTTGCAAGCCTTGTGATGTGTGAGCCAGGATGGAGCCTTTCTCCTGTTTGTGTAGCGTGAAGCAGCTTGATGTAGCCTACAAGTAGACCCCCTGGACAGGACTCTAGTCTTTCTCCTGTTTCTGTAGTGAGACAGCTTGATGTACCAGGACACCCCCTGGACAGGAGACTAGTCTATCTCCTGTTTCTGTAGAGAGACAGCTTGATGTACAGGACACCCCCTGGACAGGACACTAGTATATCTCCTGTTTCTGTAGTGAGACAGCTTGATGTACAGGACACCCCCTGGACAGGACACTAGTATATCTCCTGTTTCTGTAGAGAGACAGCTTGATGTACAGGACACTAGTCTATCTCCTGTTTCTGTAGCAGCTTGATGTACCAGGACACCCCCTGGACAGGACACTAGTCTATCTCCTGTTTCTGTAGGGAGACAGCTTGATGTACCAGGACACCCCCTGGACAGGACACTAGTCTTTCTCCTGTTTCTGGAGTGAGACAGCTTGATGTACCAGGACACCCCCTGGACAGGACACTAGTCTATCTCCTGTTTCTGTAGTGGGAGACAGCTTGATGTAGAGGACACCCCCTGGACAGGACACTAGTCTGTCTCCTGTTTCTGGAGTGAGACAGCTTGATGTACCAGGACACCCCCTGGACAGGACACTAGTCTATCTCCTGTTTCTGTAGAGAGACAGCTTGATGTACCAGGACACCCCCTGGACAGGACACTAGTCTCTCTCCTGTTTCTGTAGAGAGACAGCTTGATGTACAGGACACTAGTCTTTCTCCTGTTTCTGCAGTGAGACAGCTTGATGTACAGGACACCCCCTGGACAGGACACTAGTCTATCTCCTGTTTCTGTAGAGAGACAGCTTGATGTACCAGGACACCCCCTGGACAGGACACTAGTCTCTCTCCTGTTTCTGTAGAGAGACAGCTTGATGTACAGGACACTAGTCTTTCTCCTGTTTCTGCAGTGAGACAGCTTGATGTACAGGACACCCCCTGGACAGGACACTAGTCTATCGCAGGGCCACACCCCCAATCTCTCCTTAATGCTGAGTGCCAAGAAGTGGGTATACTCTAATTTTGCCAAAACAAATTCCCATATTACCTAAAGAAGTGGGTATACTCAAATATTCCCATAATGTGAACAAAAATATTTGATAAAATAATTGAATTCGGCTTTTACTACCACAGCCTATAAAATCTCATTGAATAACACATTCATTCATGACAATAAAAGACTGTCAAGGAATAAGGTTTTGAAGTCTCTGTCCTATATCTTGGACATATAAGAAAGCTCAGGAAATATTTAATGTTTTTTTTGGAAACATATTTAACCTCTTATTTTTGTTGGCACAAAACTACCTCCATATAATTCCATTTATTTGTATGAGTTACCGTGGTTACCTTCAGACTAGCCCTGTGACACTTGTGGGGGTCGTAGAGCAAAATGGAGAACACCATCGTGTTGGTGAGAATCTCGTCTTTCCACATTAGTTTTTTAGGCCAAACTGTTCGGATGCCACAGACGTTTTTGTGAGAAGATCTTCAGGATGTCTCCTGGTCTGACTAACACCGTTGTAGCTCTGCCACCTTCCACCAGATGAGGAAGGCCGACATCGGAGGATGCAGTGGATTGAGATGCAGCCCATACATTTTATTTTTTAATTCAGACTATATTGATTGGGATTTTTTAAATGATCTTTACTTTGTTAAACCTCATCAGGAGACCACTTTTGAGGTCTGCAAAAAAAATGTAATAAATTACACCACTGGTGCCAAGCAGGGTCCCATTTTTACAGTCTTTGGTATGACTTGGCCGGGGATCGCAACTTTTCAATCTCAGGGCGGACACTCTAACCACAAGGCGAGTGAGTTGGTGAAGTGTGATCAGTATTTGCTCTGTACCTGCTTCACTCATGAACTTCTCCATGACGTCAGGTGAACAGTCTTTGCAGGTCTTCACCGCCACACTTAGCCTCTCCCCATTCTGGTTCACAAACACAGAGACCAGACACACACACACACACAAAGTGAGATCAATATTGTGTTAAGTTAGACCCATTTGAGGTGTTAGAATTGACTGAGCGAGTAGGGTATCGGGAGACAGACTTGCCGATTTCTTGTACATTCCTTCATAGACCTCCCCGAAAAACCCCTCGCCAAGGATCCGTCCCAGAACAATGTCATGTCTGTCGATTCCATACTTCACCACTGGAACCAAGTATACAACAACACCATGAGTAGCTGTCATGGAACTTACAACTTAGAACATACAGTAGATCATAGAACATACAGTAGATCATAGAACATACAGTAGATCATAGAACATACAGTAGATCATAGATCATACAGCAGATCATAGAACATACAATAGATCATAGAACATACAGTAGATCATAGAACATACAGTAGATCATAGAACATACAGTAGATCATAGAACATACAATAGATCATAGATCATACAGTAGATCATAGATCATACAGTAGATCATAGAACATACAGTAGATCATTCAGCAGATCATAGATCATAGAACATACAGTAGATCATAGAACATACAGTAGATCATAGATCATACAGTAGATCATAGAACATACAGTAGATCATAGAACATACAGCAGATCATAGAACATACAATAGATCATAGATCATACAGTAGATCATAGATCATACAGTAGATCATAGAACATACAGTAGATCATACAGCAGATCATAGATCATAGAACATACAGTAGATCATAGAACATACAGTAGATCATAGATCATACAGCAGATCATAGAACATACAATAGATCATAGATCATACAGTAGATCATACAGTAGATCATAGATCATACAGTAGATCATAGAACATACAGTAGATCATACAGCAGATCATAGATCATAGAACATACAGTAGATCATAGAACATACAGTAGATCATAGATCATACAGCAGATCATAGAACATACAATAGATCATAGATCATACAGTAGATCATACAGTAGATCATAGAACATACAGTATATCATAGATCATACAGTAGATCATAGAACATACAGTAGATCATACAGTAGATCATAGAACATACAGTAGATCATAAAACAGAACATACAGTAGATCATAGAACACAGTAGATCATAGAACATACAGTAGATCATAGAACATACAGTAGATCATAGAACATAGAACATACAGTAGAACATAGAACATACAGTAGAACATAGATCATAGAACATACAGTAGATCATAGAACATACAGTAGATCATAGAATATACAGTAGATCATAGAACATATAACATACAGTAGATCATAGAACATACAGTAGATCATAGAAGGCAAATCTGAGGAAAACGCTAACGAAGTTCTATCAACACATTGCCTGTAGTCCTCGAGCATCAAACTCTCGACCATTGTTACTCTCCCTTCCGGGATGGCTACAAGGCCCTCCCCCGCCCTCCCTTCGGCAAATCAGATCACGACTCAATCCTGCTCCTCCCTTCCTATTGGCAGAAACTCAAACAGGAAGTACCCGTGCTAAGGTCTATTCAACACAGGTCTGAACAATCGGAATCCATGCTCCCAAAGACTGTAGCCGACGTGAGTAACTCCTTCAAGCGGGTTAACCCTCGCAAGGCTGCTGGCCCAGACGGCATCCCAAGCCACGTCCTCAAAGCATGCGCAGACCAGCTGGCTGAAGTGTTCACGGACACATTCAATCTCTCCCTATCTCAGTCTGCTTTCCCCACCTGCTTCAAGATGTCCACCATTGTTCCTGTACCCAAGAAAGCAAAGGTAAATGAACTAAATGTATATCATGAAGTGCTTTGAGAGGCTAGTTAATCACTTCACCTCACCCTTTACCAGCCACACTAGACACACTTCAATTTGCATACCGCCCCAATAGATCCGCAGACGATGCAATCACCATCAAAATGCACACTGCCCTATCCCATCTGGACAAGAGGAATACCTATGTGAGAATGCTGTTCCTTGACGACAGCTCAGCGTTCAACACCTTAGTACCCTCCAAGCTCATTATCAAGCTCAGGGCCCTGGATCTGAACCCCACCCCGTGCAACTGGGTCCTGGACTTCCTGACGACGCCCCCCCAGGTGGTGTAGGTGGGAAACAACACCTCCACTACGCTGATCCTCAACACAGGGGGCCCCACAAGGGTGCATGCTAAGCCCCCTCCTGTACTCCCTGTTCACCCACGACTGCGAGGCCACGCACGCCTCCAACTCAATCATCAAGTTTGCAGACGACACAACAGTAGTAGGCTTGATTACCAACCATGACGAGACAGCCTACAGGGAGGAGGTGAGGGCCCTGGCGCCAGGAAAATAACCTCAACGTCAACAAAACGAAGGAGCTGATCATGGACTTCAGGAAACGTGCTACTTACCAGACCTCGGTCGTTCATCAATCTCAGCGTAGATTTCAGATCCTGACCGATAGGATATTTAATGGTGTCAGTTTGTGGTCAAAAACAGATGGGTCAACTTGAGACACATTGCCCCACCCCCCATAGCCACTGTACTGATTTGAACAAAGAGTAATAATGAATTGTGATACTCGTCAAACAAAGATGAAAGCAGTCTTGGTAGATAATAACTCACCCATGCTATATCTGAAGCAACCTGTGTTTTCCATTTGACTACAGAGTGGGAGGAGAGACAGCCAGAGTAGAAGAAGAGACAGCCAGAGTAGAAGAAGAGACAGCCAGAGTAGAAGGAGAGACAGCCAGAGGAGGAGAGGAGAGAGCCAGAGGAGGAGAAGAGACAGCCAGAGTAGAAGGAGAGACAGTCAGAGGAAGGGAGGAGAGACAGCCAGAGGAGGAGAGGCGAGACAGCCAGAGGAGGAGAGGCGAGACAGCCAGAGGAGGAGAGGAGAGACAGCCAGAGGAGGAGAGGAGAGACAGCCAGAGGAGGGGAGGAGAGACAGCCAGAGTAGAAGGAGAGACAGCCAGAGGAGGGGAGGAGAGACAGCCAGAGGAGGAGAGACAGCCAGAGGAGGAGAGGAGAGACATCCAGAGGAGGCGAGGAGAGACAGCCAGAGGAGGAGAAGAGAGACAGCCAGAGGAGGAAAGGATCATCAATCCTGGGTTTATAGCTCCTCAATACACCAGGCACACTGTTACAATAACACTTCCTGTCTCGATAAAACAATCCGAGACTCACTTTTCACTTGCGCTTACATCCGATGTTCCAACAACTACTCTTCAATATGTACAGTTCAGTTTCAGCATAGTGATTTTTTATAGAAATTACACACAAAAAAAGCCCCAAAATATGAAGCTTTGTTTAATCCACTCACTTTGTGGGCAGATCTGGAAGGGAACATCGTAGATTGGCGTCTATGGGGTCACGACAAAAACATGGTGTTACTTCACATTGGTTTTAATTTGGAGGAGAAACGAGAAAATGAGGAAACCCACGTTGTGATGCACTCTTTCAGTGTTTCCCCTGACCATTATATAGACGAGGTGAACTTCCTGATTCCCCCTTTTACCTTTGTTAGGTCTGACGATAAACGACTCGTCAGTGGCGTGCTCCAAACGACAGTAACCATCAATAAGATCCACCATGTTCTCTGCCATCGCAAACTTAGTCACGTTGATAGACAGAGGCTGACGAAGAAGATACAAACCATTCACATTACTGACAATTACAAATCACATAGAAAAAAGAAAATGTTTTTATTAGCACTGCTTAAGTCAGGACACAGTGAGGCCTGGACCCATTATTATACCCATTATTATTATTAATGGTCTCAGAGTACTGACCTAGGATCAGCTTTGCCTTTAGATCATAATACATAGTTATTTAAACCTGATCTAGGATCAGCTTTGCCTTTAGATCATAATACATAGTTATTTAAACCTGATCTAGGATCAGCTTTGCCTTTAGATCATAATACATAGCTATTTAAACCTGATCTAGGATCAGCTTTGCCTTGAGATCATAATACATAGTTATTTAAACCTGATCTAGGATCAGTATTGCCTTTAGATCATAATACATAGTTATTTAAACCTGATCTAGGATCAGCTTTGCCTTGAGATCATAATACATAGTTATTTAAACCTGATCTAGAATCAGCTTTGCCTTGAGATCATAATACATAGTTTCAATGTGTACCTGTCTGGCTCCGTCTATGTCCAGATTGAGGAGGGCTTTGTTGTCACTCTGAGATAAACACTTGATGCTCTTGATCTGTTTGAAGTTCGCTAGACACACAGGCTGGGGGTATAAGAGAGAAACAATTAGCTGATACACTTAAAAGCCTCAGGTGAAGGGTGAAGTTGCCCTGTAGACACTGACCTTGGGTCAGTTTAGCATTTCCCCCACTAATGGTTAGGGTAAGTATTGGGGGAGAGGAAGCTGATTCTAGATCTGTCCCTAAGGGAAACTTCACCCTGAAGCCCACACAGGCTGGGGATGGGAAAGATGGGGATGAGGAAGAGATAGGGATGTATTACCTCTCCAAAGAGAGACACCCTTGCAGAGGGCGGCAGGGTTAGCCTAGTGGTTAAAGCGTTAGACTAGTAACCGGAAGGTTGCAAGTTCAAACCCCCGAGCTGACAAGGTACAAATCTATCATTCTGCCCCTGAACAGGCAGTTAACCCACTGTTCCTAGGCTGTCATTGAAAATAAGAATTTGTTCTAAACTGACTTGCCTAGTTAAATAAAGGTTAAACAATGAGGAATGTTCTTTCTTTTAGTTTTTTTGTAGAAGGATATAAACGTGTAGGCTGAAAATACCCTCACATATCACACACAGTTGAAGTCATAAGTTTACCTTCGCCAAATACATTTCAACTCAGTTTTTCACAATTACTGACATTTAATCCCAGTAAAAATTATCTGTCTTCGGTCAGTTAGGATCACCACTTCATTTTAAGAATGTGAAATGTCAGAATAATAGTAGAGAGAATTATTTATTTCAGATTTTATTTCTTTCATCACATTCCCAGTGGGTCAGAAGTTTACACACACTCAATTAGTATTTGGTAGCATTGCCTTTAAATTGTTTAACTTGGGTCAAACATTTCGGGTAGCCTTCCACAAGCTTACCACAATATGTTGGGTGAATTTTGGCCTATTCCTCCTGACAGAGCTGGTGTAACTGAGTCATGTTTGTAGGCCTCCTTGATCGCACGCGCTTTTTCAGTTCTGCCCACACATTTTCTATGGGATTGAGGTCAGGGCTTTGTGAGGGCCACTCCAATACCTTGACTTTGTTGTCCTTAAGCCATTTTGCCACAACTTTGGAAGTATGCTGGGGTCATTGTCCATTTGGAAGACCCATTTGCAACCAAGATTTAACTTCCTAACTGATGTCTTGTTGCTTCAATATATCCACACAATTCCCCTCCTCATGATGTCATCTGTTTTGTGAAGTGCACCAGTCCCTCCTGCAGCAAAGCACCCCCACAACATGATGCTGCCACCCCAGTGCTTCACGGTTGGGATGGTGTTCTTCGGCTTGCAAACTTCTCCCTTTCTCCTCCAAACATAACGATGGTCATTATGGTCAAACAGTTCTATGTTTGTTTCATCAGACCAGAGGACATTTCTCCAAAAAGTACGATCTTTGTCCCCATGTGCAGTTGCAAACCGTAGTCTGGCTTTTTTAATGGCGGTTTTGGAGCAGTGGCTTCTTCCTTGCTGAGCGGCCTTTAAGGTTATGTCGATATAGGACTCGTTTTACTGTGGATATAGATACTTTTGTACCTGTTTACAGCATCTTTTGGAAATTGCTCCCAAGGATGATCCAGACTTGTGGAGGTCTACAATTTTATTTCTGAGGTCTTGGCTGATTTCTTTAGATTTTCTCATGATGTCAAGCAAAGAGGCACTGAGTTTGAAGTTAGGCCTTGAAATACATCCACAGGTACACCTCCAATTGACTCAAATTATGTCAATTATCCTATCAGAAGCTTCTAAAGCCATGAAATAATTTTCTGGAATTTTCCAAGCTGTGTGAAGGCACAGTCAACTTAGTGTATGTAAACTTCTGACCCACTGGAATTGTGATATAGTGAATAATAAGTGAAATAATCTGTTAGTAAACCATTTTTGGGAAAATTACTTGTGTCATGCACAAAGTAGGTGTCCTAACGGACTTGCCAGAACTATAGTTTGCTTGTTAACAATGTGTGGAGTGGTTGAAAAACGTGTTTTAATGACTCCAACCTAAGTGTATGTAAACTTCCGACTTCAACTGTAGTTATTTTTATTTGATTTGCATGTTTCCCACACAGCTCCTTCTGCTGCGATCTGATTGGGTCAGTGCTGACTGTGAACCTATTATGCCCACCTGTGTGAGGCCTGTACAGTTGTCGTAACATTCTCCCTATGCACCCTGAAGAAGGGCTCATACCCTAAACATTCGTGTGGCAAAAAAAATACATGTTCATTTCAGGTCATTCACCAGAGTGCTGAGCTATTTCTGGATTACAGAGAAGGATTACAGAGGAGGATTACAGAGGAGGATTACAGAGGAGGATTACAGAGGAGGATTATAGAGGAGGATAATAGAGGATAATAGAGGAGGATTATAGAGGAGGATTATAGAGGAGGATTACAGAGGAGGATTACAGAGGAGGATTATAGAGGAGGATAATAGAGGAGGATTATAGAGGAGGATTATAGAGGAGGATTATAGAGGAGGATTATAGAGGAGGATTATAGAGGAGGATAATAGAGGATAATAGAGGAGGATTATAGAGGAGGATTATAGAGGAGGATAATAGAGGATAATAGAGGAGGATTATAGAGGGGGATTATAGACAGGGAACAGAGGAGGATTATAGACAGTGTCTTCGGAAAGTATTCTGACCCCTTGAGTTTTTCAACATTTTGTTACATTACAGCCTTATTCTAAAATTGAATAAATATTCTTAAAAAATCAGCAATCTGCACGCAATACCCCATAATGACAAAGCAAAAACAGGTTTCTATAATTTTTTTAGAATGTGTGTATAAATATATAAATATATATATATATACAAATACCGTATTTACATAAGTATTCAGACCCTTTACCAAGAGACTCAAAATTGAGCTCAGGTGCATCCTGTTTCCATTGATCTTCCTTGAGATGTTTCTACAACTTGATTGGAGTCCAACTGTGGTGAATTAAATTGATTGGACATGATTTGGAAAGGGACACACCTCTCTATATAAGGTCCAACACCTGACAGTGCATGTCAGAGCAAAAACCAAGCCATGAAGTCAAAGGAATTGTCCTTAAAGCTCCAAGACAGGATTGTATCGAGGCTGGAGAAGGGTACCAAAACATTTCTGCAGCATTGAAGGTCACCAGGAACACATTGGCCTCCATAATTCTTCAAATGGAAGAAGTTTGGAACCACCAAGATTCTTCCTAGAGCTGGCAGCCCCGCCAAACTGACCAATCGGGGAAGGCACCTTTGTCAGGGAGGTGACCAAGAACCCGATGATCACTCTGACAGAGCTCTAGAGTTCCTCTGTGGAGATGAGAGAACTTTCCAGAACGACAACCATCTCCACAGCACTCCACCAATCAGGCCTTTATGGTAGAGTGGCCAGACAGAAGCCACTCCTCAGTAAAAGGCACATGACATCCCACTTGGAGTTTGCCAAAAGGCACCTAAAGACTCGCAGATCATGAGAAACAAGATTCCTTGGTCAGATAAAACCAAGATTGAACTCTTTGGCTTGAATGCCAAGCGTCACGCCTGGAGGAAACCTGACACCAACTCTATGGTGAAGCATGGTGGTGGCAGCATCATGTTTTGGGGATGTTTTTTCAGCGGCAGGGACTGGGAGACCAGTCAGGATCGAGGCAAAGATGAACGGAGCAAAGTACAGAGAGATCCTTGATGAAAACCTGCTCTGGAGCGCTCAGGACCTCAGACTGGGGCAATGGATCACCTTCCAACAGGACAACGACCCTAAGCACACAGCCAAGACAACTCAGGAGAGGCTCCAGGACAAGTCTCTGAATGTCTTTGAGTGGCCCAGCCAGAGCCCGGACTTGAACCCGATTGAACATTTCTGGACACACGTGAAAATAGTTGTGCAGCAACGCTCCCCATCCATCCTGACAGAGTTTGAGAGGATCTGCAGAGAGGAATGGGAGAAACCCCCCAAATAGAGGTGTGCCAAGCTTGAAGCATCAAACCTAAGAAGACTTGAGTCTGTAATCGCTGCCAAAGGTGCTTCAACAAAGTACTGAGTAAAGGGTCTGAATACTAATGTAAATGGGATGTTTGTTTTTTATTTTTAATACATTTATGGGGTATTGTGTGTAGATTGATGAGGGGTAAAAAAAAATCTATTTAATCCATTTTAGAATAAGAGTGTAACATAACAAAATTTTGAAAATTCAAGGGGTCTGAATACTTTCCGAATGCACTGTAAACAGTTAACATCACTGAATCTTTCTGGGTTAGTGTAAACCGATAACACCACTGAATCTTTCTGGGTTAGTGTAAACCGATAACACCACTGAATCTTTCTGGGTTAGTGTAAACCGATAACACCCCTGAATCTTTCTGGGTTAGTGTAAACAGTTAACATCACTGCATCTTTCTGGGTTAGTGTAAACCGATAACACCATTGAATCTTTCTGGGTTAGTATATACAGTTAACACCCTGCCTACCACTGAACCTTTCTGGGTTAGTGTCAACAGTTAACATCCTGCTTACTGCTGAGTCTTTGTGGGTGCGTTGGCGAATGCCCCTGGCTCCTATCACCAGCTCTACTGACAGACTCCAGCCTTGCTGTGGACAAACAGTGGGGTTGCAAGTTAACTTTCATTTCTTGACAAACTTCAGACTATAATTGTAGATTCTTGAAACCCCACTAAAAAACGTTGGCAGTTACAAACGAATTAGGAAAGTCCACACTTGGGTATTCGCAGTGCATTTGAGGTCAGGTATTTGCAGTGCATTTGAGGTCAGGTATTTGCAGTGCATTTGAGGTCAGGTATTTGCAGTGAGGTCAGGTATTTGCAGTGAGGTCTGGTATTTGCAGTGCATTTGAGATCAGGTATTTGCAGTGAGGTCAGGTATTTGCAGTGCATTTGAGATCAGGTATTTGCAGTGAGGTCAGGTATTTGCAGTGCATTTGAGATCAGTTATTTGCAGTGAGGTCAGGTATTTTCAGTACATTTGAGATCAGGTATTTGCAGTGCATTTGAGGTCAGGTATTTGCAGTGAGGTCAGGTATTTGCAGTGAGGTCTGGTATTTGCAGTGCATTTGAGATCAGGCATTTGCAGTGAGGTCAGGTATTTGCAGTGCATTTGAGGTCAGGTATCTGCAGTGCATTTGAGGTCAGGTATTTGCAGTTTGGTCAGGTATTTGCAGTGCATTTGAGGTCAGGTATTTGCAGTGAGGTCAGGTATTTGCAGTGAGGTCAGGTATTTGCAGTGCATTTGAGATCAGGTATTTGCAGTGAGGTCAGGTATTTGCAGTGCATTTGAGGTCAGGTATTTGCAGTGAGGTCAGGTATTTGCAGTGAGGTCTGGTATTTGCAGTGCATTTGAGATCAGGTATTTGCAGTGAGGTCAGGTATTTGCAGTGCATTTGAGATCAGGTATTTGCAGTGCATTTGAGGTCAGGTATTTGCAGTGCATTTGAGGTCAGGTATTTGCAGTGAGGTCAGGTATTTGCAGTTTGGTCAGGTATTTGCAGTGCATTTGAGGTCAGGTATTTGCAGTGAGGTCAGGTATTTGCAGTGCATTTGAGGTCAGGTATTTGCAGTGAGGTCAGGTATTTGCAGTGCATTTGAGATCAGTTATTTGCAGTGAGGTCAGGTATTTGCAGTACATTTGAGATCAGGTATTTGCAGTGCATTTGAGGTCAGGTATTTGCAGTGCATTTGAGGTCAGGTATTTGCAGTGCATTTGAGGTCAGCTATTTGCAGTGAGGTTAGGTATTTGCAGTGTATTTGAGGTCAGGTATTTGCAGTGACGTCAGGTATTTACAGTGCATTTGATATCAGGTATTTGCAGTGAGGTCAGGTATTTGCAGTGCATTTGAGGTCAGGTATTTGCAGTGAGGTCAGGTATTTGCAGTGCATTTGAGATCAGTTATTTGCAGTGAGGTCAGGTATTTGCAGTACATTTGAGATCAGGTATTTGCAGTGCATTTGAGGTCAGGTATTTGCAGTGCATTTGAGGTCAGGTATTTGCAGTGCATTTGAGGTCAGCTATTTGCAGTGAGGTTAGGTATTTGCAGTGTATTTGAGGTCAGGTATTTGCAGTGACGTCAGGTATTTACAGTGCATTTGATATCAGGTATTTGCAGTGAGGTCAGGTATTTGCAGTGAGGTCAGGTATTTGCAGTGAGGTCAGGTATTTGCAGTGAGGTCAGGTATTTGCAGTGCATTTGAGATCAGGTATTTGCAGTGAGGGCAGGTATTTGCAGTGAGGTCAGGTATTTGCAGTGCATTTGAGGTCAGGTGTTTGCAGTGCATCCTCTTGTTGTATGTAAAGCCAGCAGCAACACTCACCACCAGTTCACAAGGGTAGACCTCTTCGCCAATGGTGATGAAGTCGGTGAGTGTCTGGAAGAAGCTAACCATACACTCATCCTCCTTCAGAGTAGCGTACTGCTGGAACGTCTGCTGGATCATCTTACGAAGATGACGAGACTGGGACAGAACATCACAACATTATATTAATGAAACTAATTGTTTCTGTTCGTAATAGTGACCCTAACCCCCCCTTCTAATTGAGTAACGTACTGCTGGAACGTCTGCTGGATCATCTTACGAAGATGACGAGACTGGGACAGAACATCACAACATTATATTAATGAAACTAATTGTGTCTGTTAGTAATAGTGACCCTAACCCCCCCCCCCCACACACACTTTCATCATAACCCTACGTCACATGGTGGACAAATACATTTTTGAGGAGGGTAAACAACACTGCTAGCGTAGAAAATTATCAGAAATTATCCTTGTTGACGTAAAAGTGAAGTAGGCTCATTGACACTCGTAGAAACTTACAATAATATTTTAAACGATCGTGCGGATATCAAAAAAACAAATGTATAAATGCACCTTCATGCTGTCAATGAGCTCCTGTGGGAAGAACAGGTTCAGCCCCACGTCCTTCCTTCATTGGAGAGACCAGGTAGAATCAAACAACCAATCAAACGTCATGGAAGGTTAGTAGGTTAGTAGGGAGAAGAAGAAGAAACAAACGTACATACTTACTCTAACACTTCAAAGTTGGACTTTTTCTCCAGGCCTTTAGCATTCATGTCTTTATAGAACCTCCTGAAGGCAAAGCAGAAGAGACAACACAACATGACGTGCCAAACGAAGCCCTATACGGACCAAGCCAACTGTCATGTGTTGACGCTGTCTAATACAATATCCAGAAGGGAAATCCACAACCTCACCTGATCTCCAGACATCCCAGCTGCAGGGCCATTCCATCACTGACTTTACTGGCATGGTACTGCATGTAGTCACTACGCACCTAACACAGGCAAATACCGAGAGAACACATTCATTCTTAGCTGTATGTAAGCACTACACATCTACAGTATCCACACAAGCACCAGACATCAGCGAGTTGTCTTGGATGATGAAGATCTGAAAAGCATTAATGTGTTCTTTACAGACAGAATACCATTTTTCTCTCCATAGAGTATCAATGTGTTCTCTCCATAGAGTATCAATGTGTTCTCCCCATAGAGTATCAATGTGTTCTCTCCATAGAGTATCAATGTGTTCTCTCCATAGAGTATCAATGTGTTCTCTCCATAGAGTATTAATGTGTTCTCCCCATAGAGTATCAATGTGTTCTCTACATAGAGTATCAATGTGTTCTCTCCATAGAGTATTAATGTGTTCTCTCCATAGAGTATCAATGTGTTCTCTCCATAGAGTATCAATGTGTTCTCTCCATAGAGTATTAATGTGTTCTCCCCATAGAGTATCAATGTGTTCTCTCCATACAGTATAAATGTGTTCTCCCCATAGAGTATCAATGTGTTCTCTCCATAGAGTATCAATGTGTTCTCTCCATAGAGTATTAATGTGTTCTCCCCATAGAGTATCAATGTGTTTTCACCACAGAGTATCAATGTGTTCTCTCCATAGAGTATCAATGTGTTCTCTCCATAGAGTATTAATGTGTTCTCTCCACAGAGTATCAATGTGTTCTCTACATAGAGTATCAATGTGTTCTCTCCATAGAGTATTAATGTGTTCTCTACATAGAGTATCAATGTGTTCTCTCCATAGAGTATTAATGTGTTCTCCCCATAGAGTATCAATGTGTTTTCACCACAGAGTATCAATGTGTTCTCTCCATAGAGTATCAATGTGTTCTCTCCATAGAGTATTAATGTGTTCTCTCCACAGAGTATCAATGTGTTCTCTACATAGAGTATCAATGTGTTCTCTCCACAGAGTATCAATGTGTTCTCTCCATAGAGTATCAATGTGTTCTCTCCATAGAGTATTAATGTGTTCTCTCCATAGAGTATCAATGTGTTTTCACCACAGAGTATCAATGTGTTCTCTCCACAGAGTATCAATGTGTTCTCTCCACAGAGTATCAATGTGTTCTCTCCATAGAGTATCAATGTGTTCTCTCCATAGAGTATCAATGTGTTCTCTCCATAGAGTATCAATGTGTTCTCTCCATAGAGTATCAATGTGTTCTCTCCATAGAGTATCAATGTGTTCTCTCCATAGAGTATCAATGTGTTCTCTCCATAGAGTATTAATGTGTTCTCTACATAGAGTATCAATGTGTTCTCTCCATAGAGTATCAATGTGTTCTCTCCATAGAGTATAAATGTGTTCTCTCCATAGAGTATCAATGTGTTCTCTACATAGAGTATCAATGTGTTCTCTCCATAGAGTATTAATGTGTTCTCTACATAGAGTATCAATGTGTTCTCTACATAGAGTATCAATGTGTTCTCTACATAGAGTATCAATGTGTTCTCTACATAGAGTATCAATGTGTTCTCTACATAGAGTATCAATGTGTTCTCTCCATAGAGTATCAATGTGTTCTCTACATAGAGTAGTAATGTGTTCTCTCCACAGAGTATCAATGTGTTCTCTACATAGAGTAGTAATGTGTTCTCTCCACAGAGTATCAATGTGTTCTCTACATACAGTATCAATGTGTTCTCTCCATAGAGTATTAATGTGTTCTCTCCATAGAGTATCAATGTGTTCTCTCCATAGAGTATCAATGTGTTCTCTCCATAGAGTATCAATGTGTTCTCTCCATAGAGTATCAATGTGTTCTCTCCATAGAGTATCAATGTGTTCTCTCCATAGAGTAGTAATGTGTTCTCTACATAGTCAGAGTATCAGTGTTCTCTCCATAGAGTATTAATGTGTTCTCTCCACGGAGTAGTAATGTGTTCTCTCCACAGAGTATCAATGTGTTCTCTCCATAGAGTAGTAATGTGTTCTCTCCACAGAGTATCAATGTGTTCTCTCCATAGAGTATCAATGTGTTCTCTCCATAGAGTATCAATGTGTTCTCTCCATAGAGTATCAATGTGTTCTCTCCATAGAGTATCAGTGTTTTCACCACAGAGTATCAATGTGTTCTCTCCATAGAGTATCAATGTGTTCTCTCCATAGAGTATCAGTGTTTTCACCACAGAGTATCAATGTGTTCTCTCCATAGAGTATCAATGTGTTCTCTCCATAGAGTATCAATGTGTTCTCTCCATAGAGTAGTAATGTGTTCTCTCCATAGAGTATCAATGTGTTCTCTCCATAGAGTATCAATGTGTTCTCTCCACAGAGTATCAATGTGTTCTCTCCATAGAGTATCAATGTGTTCTCTCCACAGAGTATCAATGTGTTCTCTCCATAGAGTATCAATGTGTTCTCTCCATAGAGTATCAATGTGTTCTCTCCATAGAGTATCAATGTGTTCTCTCCATAGAGTATCAATGTGTTCTCTCCATAGAGTATCAATGTGTTCTCTCCATAGAGTATCAATGTGTTCTCTCCATAGAGTATCAATGTGTTCTCTCCATAGAGTAGTAATGTGTTCTCTCCATAGAGTATCAATGTGTTCTCTCCATAGAGTATCAATGTGTTCTCTCCACAGAGTATCAATGTGTTCTCTCCATAGAGTATCAATGTGTTCTCTCCACAGAGTATCAATGTGTTCTCTCCATAGAGTATCAATGTGTTCTCTCCATAGAGTATCAATGTGTTCTCTCCATAGAGTATCAATGTGTTCTCTCCATAGAGTATCAATGTGTTCTCTCCATAGAGTATCAGTGTTTTCACCACAGAGTATCAATGTGTTCTCTCCATAGAGTATCAATGTGTTCTCTCCATAGAGTAGTAATGTGTTCTCTCCATAGAGTATCAATGTGTTCTCTCCATAGAGTATCAATGTGTTCTCTCCATAGAGTATCAATGTGTTCTCTCCATTGTGTATCAATGTGTTCTCTCCACAGAGTATCAATGTGTTCTCTCCATAGAGTATCAATGTGTTCTCTCCATAGAGTATCAATGTGTTCTCTCCATAGAGTATCAATGTGTTCTCTCCATAGAGTATCAATGTGTTCTCTCCATAGAGTATCAATGTGTTCTCTCCATAGAGTATCAATGTGTTCTCTCCATAGAGTATCAATGTGTTCTCTCCATAGAGTAGTAATGTGTTCTCTCCATAGAGTATCAATGTGTTCTCTCCATAGAGTATCAATGTGTTCTCTCCATAGAGTATCAATGTGTTCTCTCCACAGAGTATCAATGTGTTCTCTCCATAGAGTATCAATGTGTTCTCTCCATAGAGTATCAGTGTTTTCACCACAGAGTATCAATGTGTTCTCTCCATAGAGTATCAATGTGTTCTCTCCATAGAGTATCAGTGTTTTCACCACAGAGTATCAATGTGTTCTCTCCATAGAGTATCAATGTGTTCTCTCCATAGAGTATCAATGTGTTCTCTCCATAGAGTAGTAATGTGTTCTCTCCATAGAGTATCAATGTGTTCTCTACATAGAGTATCAATGTGTTCTCTCCATAGAGTATCAGTGTGTTCTCTCCATAGAGTATTAATGTGTTCTCTCCATAGAGTATTAATGTGTTCTCTACATAGAGCATTAATGTGTTCTCTACATAGAGTATCAATGTGTTCTCTACATACAGTATCAATGTGCTCTCTACATAGTCAGAGTAGTGCTTGCTGCCTACTGTACCTGTTGATAGAAATACAGAAATGTGGTTCTGTCTTCTTTAAACTTTTCCAGGAAGTTGACTGGAATGTAGCGGACTCTCAGGTCATATCTGGGGAGAGATGAACATCCTACTGCTTTAGAGCAGGAGGCTTCCACAGGACCCCAATTGTCAATACAATCATATTTGTCTGAACATTGCTCCTGACTAGTTGAATAAAGGTTAAATAAATAAAATGAACTACTTCCTCTTCCTCAACCTGGCCCACGACTCAAATGGCTATGTATATTACCCATCATGCTTTCTCTCACCCCCACCTCCTCCTCCACCCTCCTCTCACCACCACTTCCTATACCCTCCTCACCCCCACCACCTCCTCCACCCTCCTCTCACCCCCCACCTCCTCTTCTACCGTCCTCTCTCCTCCTCCTCCACCCCTCCTCTCTCTCCCCCACCTCCCCCTCCCTCCTCCCCCCATCCTCTCACCTCCACTCTGCCTCCACGTGGTGACTCTCATAGCGTTGCTCCACCTCCCCCTCCCTCCTCCCCCCCTACTCTCACCTCCACTCTGCCTCCATGTGGTGACTCTCATAGCGTTGCTCCTCCTCCCCCTGCCTCCCCTCCTCCCTCCTCTCATCTCCACTCTGCCTCCACGTGGTGACTCTCATAGCGTTGCTCCACCTCCCCCTCCTCTCTCCCCTCACCTCCCCCTGCCTCCTCCCCCCCTCCTCTCACCTCCACTCTGCCTCCACGTGGAGACTCTCATAGCGTTGCTGCACCTCCCCCTCCCTCCTCCCCCTCCCTCCTCTCACCTCCACTCTGCCTCCACGTGATGACTCATAGCGTTGCTCCACCTCCCCCTCCCTCCTCCCCCTCCCTCCTCTCACCTCCACTCTGCCTCCACGTGGTGACTCTCATAGCGTTGCTCCACCTCCCCCCTGCCTCCTCCCCTCCCTCCTCTCACCTCCACTCTGCCTCCACGTGGTGACTCTCATAGCGTTGCTCCACCTCCCCCTCCCTCACCTCCCCCTCCCTCCTCCCCCTCCTCTCACCTCCACTCTGCCTCCACGTGGTGACTCTCATAGCGTTGCTCCACCTCCCCCCCCTCCCCTCCCCCTCCCTCCCTCCCCCCCCCTCTCACCTCCACTCTGCCTCCACGTGGTGACTCTCATAGCGTTGCTCCACCTCCCCCTCCTCTCTCTCCCTCACCTCCCCCTGCCTCCTCCCCCCCTCCTCTCACCTCCACTCTGCCTCCACGTGGAGACTCTCATAGCGTTGCTGCACCTCCCCCTCCCTCCTCCCCCTCCCTCCTCTCACCTCCACTCTGCCTCCACGTGATGACTCATAGCGTTGCTCCACCTCCCCCTCCCTCCTCCCCCTCCCTCCTCTCACCTCCACTCTGCCTCCACGTGGTGACTCTCATAGCGTTGCTCCACCTCCCCCTGCCTCCTCCCCCTCCCTCCTCTCACCTCCACTCTGCCTCCACGTGGTGACTCTCATAGCGTTGCTCCACCTCCCCCTCCCTCACCTCCCCCTCCCTCCTCCCCCCCTCCTCTCACCTCCACTCTGCCTCCACGTGGTGACTCTCATAGCGTTGCTCCACCTCCCCCTCCCTCACCTCCCCCTCCCTCCTCCCCCCTCCTCTCACCTCCACTCTGCCTCCACGTGGTGACTCTCATAGCGTTGCTCCACCTCCCCCTCCCTCACCTCCCCCTCCCTCCTCCCCCCTCCTCTCACCTCCACTCTGCCTCCACGTGGTGACTCTCATAGCGTTGCTCCACCTCCCCTCCCTCACCTCCCCCTCCCTCCTCCCCCTCCTCTCACCTCCACTCTGCCTCCACGTGGTGACTCTCATAACGTTGCTCCACCTCCCCCACGGTCAGGTCTGGATGGAGCCAGTGGAGCTCGTCTGACTTGAGGTGCTTCAGTAGCAGACCATAGCAGCCTTTATACTGGATGTTAAGGCCCAGTCTACCACTGGTCAGGATAGACTGGACTACAGCCTGGGGGAGAGAGACCAGTACGGAGTCAGTCACAGCTTGAATTTGGGTGCCTAGTCTGCGAAGCTATATAGTTGGTTTAAAGTATCGTATTCTTACAATGTTACAACTAAATAAACTAAGTAACTTCTGTGCGCATATTGAAACAGAATTCACAATAAATAAAATGATAAATATAAATAAATACAAGAATATATATATAATAAGATTAACAGGATGCGTTCCAAATAGCACTCTATTCCCTGTAGCGGAGAACTTCTCAAAAGGTCGTGTTCCTTTTGGAATGCAGTCTCAATATCTAGACAATCCCTCACCCTGATCTGCCAGGAGCTGTCACACTTGACCAGCTTGAAGTTCTTCCCCAGGGTGTTGTTGTTAGTGGAGAAACAAACTTTTAGGATCTTAGTAGGTCCTCCCTCCCCGCTGAAGGGGCTCTGTTGTGGGCCGTCGTTGTGGCCGGGGCTGGGTAGCCTCCAGGACAGGGTGGTAGTGTCTCCCTGCATCACCTCGTACATTATCAGGGCAGAGAGGAGGACAACGTCATACTGTCATCATACCTGGGGAGGGGGAGAGAGAGAGAGAGAGGAGGAGAGAGGGAGAGAGAGAGAGGGGAGAGAGGGAGAGAGGGGAGAGAGAGGGGGAGAGAGAGAGAGAGGGGGAGAAAACGAGGGGGAGAGAGAGGGGGGGAGAGAGAGCGAGAGGGGGGAGAGAGGGGGAGAGAGAGAGAGTGGGAGAGAGGGGGAGAGAGAGGGAGAGAGAGAGAGGGAGAGAGGGGGGAGAGGGAGAGAGAGAGGGGAGAGAGGGGAGAGAGAGAGAGAGAGAGAGAGAGAAAAGGGGGAGAGAGGGGAGAGAGGGGGAGAGAGAGGGAGAGAGAGAGAGCGAGAGGGGGAGAGAGGGGGAGAGAGAGAGAGGAGGAGGAGAGAGGGAGAGAGAGAGAGGGGAGAGAGGGAGAGAGGGGAGAGAGGGGGAGAGAGAGAGAGAGGGGGAGAAAACGAGGGGGAGAGAGAGAGGGGGAGAGAGAGAGAGCGAGAGGGGGAGAGAGGGGGAGAGAGAGAGAGTGGGAGAGAGGGGGAGAGAGAGGGAGAGAGAGAGGGGAGAGAGGGGAGAGAGGGGGAGAGAGAGAGGGAGAGGAGGAGAGAGGGAGAGAGAGAGGGGAGAGAGGGAGAGAGGGGAGAGAGGGGAGAGAGAGAGAGAGGGGGGGAGAAAACGAGGGGGAGAGAGAGGGGGGAGAGAGAGAGAGCGAGAGGGGGAGAGGGGGAGAGAGAGAGAGTGGGAGAGAGGGGGAGAGAGAGGGAGAGAGAGAGAGGGAGAGAGGGGAGAGAGGGGGAGAGAGAGAGGGAGAGAGGGGAGAGGGGGAGAGAGAGAGAGAGAGAGAGAAAGGGGGAGAGAGGGGAGAGAGGGGGGAGAGAGAGGGGAGAGAGAGGGAGAAAGGGGGAGAGAGAGAGAGGGGAGAGAGGGAGAGAAAAGGAGGGGGAGAGAGAGGGGAGAGAGGGAGAGAGGGAGAGAAAAGGAAGGGGAGAGGGATAGAGGGAGAGAGAGAGAGGGGAGAGAGGGAGAGAAAAGGAGGGGGAGAGAGAGAGAGAGAACAAACACTCAGTTTATTAGGTATGGACCGCTCCTACAGACAGTGAGTCACGTGGCCGTGTCTTGCTAATGAAAGCAGGCAGACAGACAGGCATCGAGGCATTCAGTTACTGTTGGACTGAATGTTAAAAGTAACCCAAGTGACTTCGTCGGGACCTTCGAGCGTGGTGTGATCGTCGGGACCTTCGAGCGTGGTGTGATCGTCGGGACCTTCGAGCGTGGTGTGATCGTCGGGACCTTCGAGCGTGGTGTGATCGTCGGGACCTTGAGCGTGGTGTGATCGTCGGGGCCTTGAGCGTGGTGTGATCGTCGGGACCTTGAGCGTGGTGTGATCGTCGGGACCTTGAGCGTGGTGTGATCGTCGGGACCTTGAGCGTGGTGTGATCGTCGGGACCTTGAGCGTGGTGTGATCGTCGGGACCTTGAGCGTGGTGTGATCGTCGGGACCTTGAGCGTGGTGTGATCATCGGGACCTTGAGCGTGGTGTGATCGTCGGGACCTTGAGCGTGGTGTGATCGTCGGGACCTTGAGCGTGGTTTGATCGTCGGGACCTTGAGCGTGGTGTGATCGTCGGGACCTTGAGCGTGGTGTGATCGTCGGGACCTTGAGCGTGGTGTGATCGTCGGGACCTTGAGCGTGGTGTGATCGTCGGGACCTTGAGCGTGGTGTGATCGTCGGGACTTTCGAGAGTGGTGTGATTGTCGGGACCTTCGAGAGTGGTGTGATCGTCGGGACTTTCGAGAGTGGTGTGATCGTCGGGACCTTCGAGAGTGGTGTGATCGTCGGGACCTTGCGCGCCAGGTTCTAGTATCTCAGAAACGGCCGGGCCTCCTAAGATTTCCACCCACAACAGTATGTAAGGTTTGCAAACAAACAAAAAACATCCAGTCAGCTTCAGTCCTGTGGTTGAAAACTGCTCGTTGATGAGAGGTCGAAGGAGAAGGAGGAGTATTGTGCAAGCTAACAAGTCAAATAACGGTGCAGTACAACAATGGCGTACAGAACAGCGTCCCTGGCCCCGTCCTGCCTGGTGTCATCGGTACAGGCTGGTGGTGTAATGGTGTGGGGAACGTTTTCCTGGCACAGGTTAGGATAATTGATACTAATTGAGCATCGTTTCAACGCACCAAAAAGTTCAGGTTGTTTGGACACACTTACCCATTCAAGGGTTTTTCTTTATTTTTTACTATTTTCTACATTTGTAGAATAATAGTGAAGACATTAAAACTATGAAATAATACATATGGAATCATGTAGTAACCAAAAAAGTGTTAAACAAATCTAAATATATTTTATATTTGAGATTCTTCAAAGTAGCCACCCTTTGCCTTGATGACAGCTTTGCACACTCTTGGCATTCTCTCAACCAGCTTCATGAGGTAGTCACCTGTAATGAATTGCAATTAACAGTTCATTTGTGGAATTTCTTTCCATAATGAGTTTGAGCCAATCAGTTGTGTTGTGACATGGTAGGGGTGTATACAGAAGATAGCCCTATTTGGTAAAATACCAAGTCTATATTATGGCAAGAGCATCTCAAATAAGCAAAGAGAAATGTCAGTCCATTATTTTAAGTCAAACCGGAAAATGTCAAGAACTTTGAAAGTTTCTTCCAAGTGCAGTCGCAAAAAACCATCAGGCACTATGATGAAACTGGCTCTCATGAGGACCGCCACAGGAAAGGAAGACCCAGAGATACCTCTGCCTCAGAGGATAAGTTCATTGGAGTTACCAGCCTCAGAAATTGCAGCATAAATAAATGCTTCACAGAGTTTAAGTAACAGACACATCTCAACATCAACTGTTCTGAGGAGACTGCTTGAATCAGGTCTTCATGGTTGAATTGCTGTAAAGAAACCACTACTAAAGGACACCAATAAAAAGATCAGACTTTCTTGGGCCAAGAAACACGAGCAATGAACATTAGACCGATGGAAATCTGTCCTTTGGTCTACAATGTAGAAAATAGTAACAAATAAAGAAAACCCCTTGAATGAGTAGATGTGTCCAAACTTTTGACTGGTACTGTATATTCTAATAACAAGTTTTTGCTTTGTCATTATGGGATATTGTGTGTAGATTTTAGAATAAGGCTGTAACAGAAAATAATTTGGAATAAGTCAAAGGGTCTGAATAATTTTGAAATGCACTGTATCTAGTAACAGCACTACGCTGTGTACTGTGTAACAACAGATACGGTTCTGACTCACTTTAAAGTTGATTCACAGATCTGATCTACTGATAGAGCGGCAGGTAGCCTAGTGGTTAGAGGAGGCAGGTAGTCTAGTGGTTAGAGGAGGCAGGTAGTCTAGTGGTTAGAGGAGGCTGGTAGCCTCGTGGTTAGAGGAGGCAGGTAGCCTAGTGGTTAGAGGAGGCAGGTAGTCTAGTGGTTAGAGGAGGCAGGTAGTCTAGTGGTTAGAGGAGGCTGGTAGCCTCGTGGTTAGAGGAGGCAGGTAGCCTAGTGGTTAGAGGAGGCTGGTAGCCTCGTGGTTAGAGGAGGCAGGTAGCCTAGTGGTTAGAGGAGGCAGGTAGTCTAGTGGTTAGAGGAGGCAGGTAGCCTAGTGGTTAGAGGAGGCAGGTAGCCTAGTGGTTAGAGGAGGCAGGGAGCCTGGTGGTTAGAGGAGGCAGGTAGCCTAGTGGTTAGAGGAGGCAGGTAGCCTGGTGGTTAGAGGAGGCAGGTATCCTAGTGGTTAGAGGAGGCAGGTAGCCTAGTGGTTAGAGGAGGCAGGTAGCCTAGTGGTTAGAGGAGGCAGGTAGCCTGGTGGTTAGAGGAGGCAGGTAGCCTGGTGGTTAGAGGAGGCAGGTAGCCTAGTGGTTAGAGGAGGCAGGTAGCCTAGTGGTTAGAGGAGGCAGGTATCCTAGTGGTTAGAGGAGGCAGGGAGCCTAGTGGTTAGAGGAGGCAGGTAATCTAGTGGTTAGAGGAAGCAGGTAGCCTAGTGGTTAGAGGAGGCAGGTATCCTAGTGGTTAGAGGAGGCAGGGAGCCTAGTGGTTAGAGGAGGGAGGGAGCCTAGTGGTTAGAGCGGCAGGTAGCCTAGTGGTTAGAGCGGCAGGTAGCCTAGTGGTTAGAGGAGGCAGGTAGGCTAGTGGTTAGAGGAGGCAGGTAGCCCTAGTGGTTAGAGGAGGCAGGTAGGCTAGTGGTTAGAGGAGGCAGGTAGTCTAGTGGTTAGAGGAGGCAGGTAGTCTAGTGGTTAGAGGAGGCAGGTAGCCCTAGTGGTTAGAGGAGGCAGGTAGGCTAGTGGTTAGAGGAGGCAGGTAGTCTAGTGGTTAAAGGAGGCAGGTAGTCTAGTGGTTAGAGGAGGCAGGTAGTCTAGTGGTTAGAGGAGGCAGGTAGCCTAGTGGTTAGAGGAGGCAGGTAGTCTAGTGGTTAGAGGAGGCAGGTAGGCTAGTGGTTAGAGGAGGCAGGTAGCCTGGTGGTTAGAGGAGGCAGGTAGGCTAGTGGTTAGAGGAGGCAGGTAGTCTAGTGGTTAGAGGAGGCAGGTAGTCTAGTGGTTAGAGGAGGCAGGTAGTCTAGTGGTTAGAGGAGGCAGGTAGCCTAGTGGTTAGAGGAGGCAGGTAGCCTAGTGGTTAGAGGAGGCAGGTAGCCTAGTGGTTAGAGGAGGCAGGTAGTCTAGTGGTTAGAGGAGGCAGGGAGCCTGGTGGTTAGAGGAGGCAGGTAGCCTAGTGGTTAGAGGAGGCAGGTAGCCTAGTGGTTAGAGGAGGCAGGTAGCCTAGTGGTTAGAGGAAGCAGGTAGCCTAGTGGTTAGAGGAGGCAGGTAGTCTAGTGGTTAGAGGAGGCAGGGAGCCTAGTGGTCAGAGGAGGCAGGTAGCCTCGTGGTTAGAGGAGGCAGGTAGCCTAGTGGTTAGAGGAGGCAGGTAGCCTAGTGGTTAGAGGAGGCAGGTAGCCTAGTGGTTAGAGGAGGCAGGTAGTCTAGTGGTTAGAGGAGGCAGGTAGTCTAGTGGTTAGAGGAGGCAGGTAGTCTAGTGGTTAGAGGAGGCAGGTAGTCTAGTGGTTAGAGGAGGCAGGTAGTCTAGTGGTTAGAGGAGGCAGGTAGCCTAGTGGTTAGAGGAGGCAGGTAGTCTGGTGGTTAGAGGAGGCAGGTAGCCTGGTGGTTAGAGGAGGCAGGTAGTCTAGTGGTTAGAGGAGGCAGGTAGTCTAGTGGTTAGAGGAGGCAGGTAGTCTAGTGGTTAGAGGAGGCAGGTAGCCTAGTGGTTAGAGGAGGCAGGTAGTCTCGTGGTTAGAGGAGGCAGGTAGCCTAGTGGTTAGAGGAGGCAGGTAGCCTAGTGGTTAGAGGAGGCAGGTAGTCTAGTGGTTAGAGGAGGCAGGTAGCCTAGTGGTTAGAGGAGGCAGGGAGCCTGGTGGTTAGAGGAGGCAGGTAGCCTAGTGGTTAGAGGAGGCAGGTAGCCTAGTGGTTAGAGGAGGCAGGTAGCCTGGTGGTTAGAGGAGGCAGGTAGCCTGGTGGTTAGAGGAGGCAGGTAGACTAGTGGATAGAGGAGGCAGGTAGTCTAGTGGTTAGAGGAGGCAGGGAGCCTCGTGGTTAGAGGAGGCAGGGAGTCTAGTGGTTAGAGGAGGCAGGTAGCCTGGTGGTTAGAGGAGGCAGGTAGCCTGGTGGTTAGAGGAGGCAGGTAGTCTAGTGGTTAGAGGAGGCAGGTAGCCTGGTGAGTTTATGTGTACAGTACCTGTTAGATATTGACCGTAACAAACAGTAACACATATGAAACAGTACCAACTCTGTCAGGGAAAGACACCGCAATGAAACCATGCAACATTTAACAAACATTAAGGACAGAACTAACATTACACTGTTAGGCAGTAAGGACAGAACTAACATTACACTGTTAGGCAGTAAGGACAGAACTAACATTACACTGTTAGGCAGTAAGGACAGAACTAACATTACACTGTTAGGCAGTAAGGATAGAACTAACATTACACTGTTAGGCAGTAAGGACAGAACTAACATTACACTGTTAGGCAGTAAGGACAGAACTAACATTACACTGTTAGGCAGTAAGGATAGAACTAACATTACACTGTTAGGCATTAAGGACATAACTAACATTGTGTAGTAGACCTTACAGTAAAATGCCGAATACAACAGGTGTAGTAGACCTCACAGTGAAATGCTGAATACAACAGGTGTAGGGAGACCTCACAGTGAAATGATGAATACAACAGGTGTAGTAGACCTTACAGTGAAATGCTGAATACTACAGGTGTAGTAGACCTTACAGTGAAATGCTGAATACAACAGGTGTAGTAGACCTCACAGTGAAATGCTGAATACAACAGGTGTAGTAGACCTCACAGTGAAATGCTGAATACAACAGGTGTAGTAGACCTTACAGTGAAATGCTGAATACTACAGGTGTAGTAGACCTTACAGTGAAATGCTGAATACAACAGGTGTAGTAGACCTCACAGTGAAATGCTGAATACTACAGGTGTAGTAGACCTTACAGTGAAATGCTGAATACAACAGGTGTAGTAGACCTCACAGTGAAATGCTGAAGACAACAGGTGTAGTAGACCTCACAGTGAAATGCTGAATACAACAGGTGTAGTAGACCTTACAGTGAAATGCTGAATACAACAGGTGTAGTAGACCTCACAGTGAAATGCTGAATACAACAGGTGTAGTAGACCTCACAGTGAAATGCTGAATACAACAGGTGTAGTAGACCTCACAGTGAAATGCTGAATACAACAGGTGTAGTAGACCTCACAGTGAAATGCTGAATACAACAGGTGTAGTAGACCTCACAGTGAAATGCTGAATACAACAGGTGTAGTAGACCTTACAGTGAAATGTTTACTTACAAAGCCCTTAATCAACAAAAGATGTTCTAAATAAACTAAATTTAAATTTAAAAAAATAACAATAACGAGGCTATGTAGAAGGAGTACTTTTATATAGTCAATGTGCAGGGGTTCAGGTTAGTCGAGGTAATTGAGGTAATATGTGCATATACTGTAGATAAGGGTAAAGTGACTATGCACAGACGAAAAAACAGCGAATAGCAGTAGAGTAAAAAAACAGCGAATAGCAGTAGCGTAAAAAAACAGCGAATAGCAGTAGCGTAAAAAAAAACAGCGAATAGCAGTAGCGTAAAAAAACAGCGAATAGCAGTAGCGTAAAAAAACAGCGAATAGCAGTAGCGTAAAAAAACAGCGAATAGCAGTAGCGTAAAAAAACAGCAAATAGCAGTAGCGTAAAAAACAGCGAATAGCAGTAGCGTAAAAAAACAGCAAATAGCAGTAGCGTAAAAAACAGCGAATAGCAGTAGCGTAAAAAAAACAGCGAATAGCAGTAGCGTAAAAAAACAGCGAATAGCAGTAGCGTAAAAAAACAGCGAATAGCAGTAGCGTAAAAGAACAGCGAATAGCAGTAGCGTAAAAAAACAGCGAATAGCAGTAGAGTAAAAAAACAGCGAATAGCAGTAGCGTAAAAAAACAGCGAATAGCAGTAGCGTAAAAAAACAGCGAATAGCAGTAGCGTAAAAAAACAGCGAATAGCAGTAGCGTAAAAAAACAGCGAATAGCAGTAGCGTAAAAAAAACAGCAAATAGCAGTAGCGTAAAAAAAACAGCGAATAGCAGTAGCGTAAAAAAACAGCGAATAGCAGTAGCGTAAAAAAACAGCGAATAGCAGTAGCGTAAAAAAACAGCGAATAGCAGTAGCGTAAAAAAACAGCGAATAGCAGTAGCGTAAAAAAACAGTGAATAGCAGTAGCGTAAAAAAAACAGCGAATAGCAGTAGCGTAAAAAAACAGCGAATAGCAGTAGCGTAAAAAAAAACAGCGAATAGCAGTAGCGTAAAAAAAACAGCGAATAGCAGTAGCGTAAAAAAACAGCGAATAGCAGTAGCGTAAAAAAAACAGCGAATAGCAGTAGTGTAAAAAACAGCGAATAGCAGTAGCGTAAAAAAACAGTGAATAGCAGTAGCGTAAAAAAAACAGCGAATAGCAGTAGCGTTAAAAAAACAGCGAATAGCAGTAGCGTAAAAAAACAGTGAATAGCAGTAGCGTAAAAAAACAGTGAATAGCAGTAGCGTAAAAAAACAGCGAATAGCAGTAGCGTAAAAAAAAAGGTTGTCAATGAAAATAGTCCTTGATTCACAAGGGAAACTGTTGAGCGTTAAAAAAAACTAGCAGCGTTACAGTTCTTGACACAACCCTTGCGCCTCGCACCTACTACCTACCATACCCCGTTTCTAAGGCACTTAAATATTTAGAGTCCTGGGAGGTCCTCCCCATAGAGTGGACCTAGCAACACAACCTGGGTGTGTGGGAAGGAGGGAAGGAGGGGTTGGAAGGCTAGAGGGGGACTTATGATTAGAGACTATTACATTACAGGCACCTCATTAGTTCCTGTTCAATCATTTTCAGGTAATAGTACAGGGTTCACATCATTTTGAGAATAAATACTTTCAATTCTGTGAACTCTGAAATGTTAGTATGGTCAGTTGCTAATAAAGATTTACAGTTTGAAATGTTTTCTAGGCCCAGGAGGAAAGCGAGGGTAAGACTTCCATCTCCTGTCTTGCGTAATGGCATGCCATTCTACAGTATATTTAGCAGTTGTACTTTGTGAAACTAAATTTTAAAAAAACATCTCAATGTTTTTTCTTAATGAATAATTTACCTTTCATTGAAACACAAGTGCTTACATTTAACTGACTGTTAGGCAACTAGTTATGAACACATTCTGTACCAAAATGTAAACGCGACATGCAACAATTCCAAAGATGGTACTGAGTTACAGTTTGTATAAGGAAATCAGTCAATTTAAATAAATTCATTAGGCCCTAATCTATGGATTTCACATGACTGGGCAGGGGTACAGCTATGGGTGGGCTTCGGGTGTGGGGGAAGCCAGGCCCAGCCAATCAGAATTAGTTTGCTGTTCGCTTCTTCTTTGCAATCAGCTTCTTGACATTCCATACCTCTCTAGTGGATGGATAATCTTGGTAAGAGATAAATGCTCACTAACAGGGGTGTAAACACATTTATGCACTAAAT
The DNA here is from genome assembly GCF_036934945.1 of Oncorhynchus masou masou. Taxonomy (NCBI): domain Eukaryota; kingdom Metazoa; phylum Chordata; class Actinopteri; order Salmoniformes; family Salmonidae; genus Oncorhynchus; species Oncorhynchus masou. The sequence goes on along the minus strand of NC_088227.1, from coordinate 43,369,820 downwards.
TGTAGAGAAATAAGTATTTTGTGCATATGGAACATTTCTGCTCATGGAATATGGAGCCAACACTATATATGTTTTTTAAATATTTTTGTTCAGTATATATACTACATGAATCTTTTTTTAAGTATGTGGACACCAGCTGGTCGAACATCTCATTCCAAAATCATGTGAAATGTCAAGAGTGTTCAAAGCTGTCATCAAGGCAAATGGGTGGCTACTTTGAAAAATCTCAAATCTCAAATATATTTTGATTTGTTTAACTCTTTTTTGATTACTACATGATTCCATATGTGTTAATTCATAATTTTGATGTCTTCACTATTATTCTACAATGTAGAACATAGTAAAAAAATAAAGAAAAACCCTTGAATGAGTCGGTGTTTCCAAACGTTTGACTGGTACTGTATGTTGTAAACTTTCATTCATAGGTTGAAGCAACCTCATGATGGGTACAGGGGAAAATTTGAGTATCATGTAGTAGCCTAAACCTATTGATGTTACATTGAACTGGGTGAATATGAATGACAGTAACCTAAACCCATCACTGTTACATTGAACTGGGTGAATAGAATATGAATGACAGTAACCTAAACCTATCGATGTTACAGTGAACTGGGTGAATAGAATATGAATGACAGTAACCTAAACCTATCACTGTTACATTGAACTGGGTGAATGTAATATGAATGACAGTAACCTAAACCTATTGATGTTACATTGAACTGGGTGAATGTAATATGAATGACAGTAACCTAAACCTATTGATGTTACATTGAACTGGATGAATGTAATATGAATGACAGTAACCTAAACCTATTGATGTTACATTGAACTGGGTGAATGACAGTAACCTAAACCTATTGATGTTACATTGAACTGGGTGAATATGAATGACAGTAACCTAAACCTATTGATGTTACATTGAACTGGGTGAATATGAATGACAGTAACCTAAACCTATTGATGTTACATTGAACTGGGTGAATATGAATGACAGTAACCTAAACCTATTGATGTTACATTGAACTGGGTGAATATGAATGACAGTAACCTAAACCTATCGATGTTACATTGAACTGGGTGAATATGAATGACAGTAACCTAAACCTATTGATGTTACATTGAACTGGGTGAATATGAATGACAGTAACCTAAACCTATCGATGTTACATTGAACTGGGTGAATGACAGTAACCTAAACCTATCGATGTTACATTGAGCTGGATGAATGTAATATGAATGACAGTAACCTAAACCCATCACTGTTACATTGAACTGGGTGACTGGAATATGAATGACAGTAACCTAAACCTATCGATGTTACATTGAACTGGGTGAATAGAATATGAATGACATCGTCCTCCCTCATCATAAACGGCAGTGACCGCCACTGATACACATGGATATTGTATTCTAGATATGTTGTAATGGTCTGAGGGCTGAAATGTAATATCATGTAATATGTTTAACTGTATAGAACAACTGTAATGTTGCTGGACCCCAGGTAGAGTATGTGCATTTATTATGGATCCCCATTAGTTCCTGCCAAGGCAGCAGCTACTCTTCCTGGGGTTTATTATGGATCCCCATTAGTTCCTGCCAAGGCAGCAGCTACTCTTCCTGGGGTTTATTATGGATCCCCATTAGTTCCTGCCAAGGCAGCAGCTACTCTTCCTGGGGTTTATTATGGATCCCCATTAGTTCCTGCCAAGGCAGCAGCTACTCTTCCTGGGGGTTTATTATGGATCCCCATTAGTTCCTGCCAAGGCAGCAGCTACTCTTCCTGGGGTTTATTATGGATCCCCATTAGTTCCTGTCAAGGCAGCAGCTACTCTTCCTGGGGTTTATTATGGATCCCCATTAGTTCCTGTCAAGGCAGCAGCTACTCTTCCTGGGGTTTATTATGGATCCCCATTAGTTCCTGCCAAGGCAGAAGCTACTCTTCCTGGGGTTTATTATGGATCCCCATTAGTTCCTGCCAAGGCAGCAGCTACTCTTCATGGGTTTTATTATGGATCCCCATTAGTTCCTGCCAAGGCAGCAGCTACTCTTCCTGGGGTTTATTATGGATCCCCATTAGTTCCTGCCAAGGCAGCAGCTACTCTTCCTGGGGTTTATTATGGATCCCCATTAGTTCCTGCCAAGGCAGCAGCTACTCTACCTGGGGTTTATTATGGATCCCCATTAGTTCCTGCCAAGGCAGCAGCTACTCTTCCTGGGGTTTATTATGGATCCCCATTAGTTCCTGCCAAGGCAGCAGCTACTCTTCCTGGGGTTTATTATGGACCCCCATTAGTTCCTGCCAAGGCAGCAGCTACTCTTCCTGGGGTTTATTACGGATCCCCATTAGTTCCTGCCAAGGCAGCAGCTACTCTTCCTGGGGTTTATTATGGATCCCCATTAGTTCCTGCCAAGGCAGCAGCTATTCTTCCTGGGGTTTATTATGGATCGCAATTAGTTCCTGCCAAGGCAGCAGCTACTCTTCCTGGGGTTTATTATGGATCCCCATTAGTTCCTGCCAAGGCAGCAGCTACTCTTCCTGGGGTTTATTATGGATCCCCATTAGTTCCTGCCAAGGCAGCAGCTACTCTTCCTGGGGTTTATTATGGATCCCAATTAGGTCCTGCCAAGGCAGCAGCTACTCTTCCTGGGGGTTACAGAATTCACCACACATTAAATGTGTGCCCTCAAGCCCCTACTCTACTACCACATATCTACAACACAAAATCCATGTGAACGTGTTGTGTATAGCGCGTATGTGTATGTGTGTGTATGTGTGTGTGTGTGTGTGTGTGTGTGTGTGTGTATGTGTGTGTGTGTGTGTGTGTGTGTCTTCACAGTCCTCGCTGCTGCCTTGGCAGGAATTAAATGGGGATCCTTAATAAATACAAATACACTGGGTCACAGTGGGTCACAGTGGGTCACAGTGGGTCACAGTGGGAAACATCCATAAGGGGCTGGTAACAGGAATGTGAGAGCTGATCTCTGGAGGGTTTAATCTTTAACAGGCAGCAGAGGCACAGATAGGGAGACCTCGACAGGGTTGGAAGTATGTTTTTGTTTGTGTGTGGACAGCCTACAGGGACAAACTGTTACCGAGCAGAAGGGATAAAAACAGACAGAGAAAGAAATAACATGTCATCTAGTTTTACTGTGGGACAACATTACCAACCTGACAGAGCAAAATATATGTTTAAATGTTTAAATGCCTTTAACACAGCAAAGGTGTTGGCAACCCAGTGTACCTTCAATGCAACTAGTTAGGGACCGTCAACAAAGTGCATAATCAATGATCCCAACATTCAAATTTCAATAGCTCTCACACCACGTGACTTTGCAACGATCCATTATTCTTTATTATAAATATATGTATATATGTATATATGTATATATATATATATATATATATATATATATATATATATATATATATATATATATATATATACACAAAATTACTTAAACTTCAATAGCTCCTTGACCATGTGACCTAGACACCTCAAACCAACTTTGGATTGTTCTGAGGGTAGGACATCACACAAAATGTTTTACATTTTTTTTACCTTAATTTATTAGTTACAGTTTTTACTTGGAATATCAATAGCTCCTTCATCTAATTGAACAGCCAGATTGCAGTGGTAATGAAGCTGCCCCTGCCAGTGGCTGAGGGGAGGACGGCTAATATTTTTGTCTGGAATGGAGTGAATGGAATGGTATCAAATACATCAAACACGTGGTTTCTATTAGAGGTCGACCGATTAATCGGAATGGCCGATTAATTATGGCCGATTTCAAGTTTTCATAACAATCGCAAATCGGTATTTTTGGACACCAATTTTGCACAAAAAAAAATGTACACCTTTATTTAACCAGGCAAGTCACACATTCTTATTTTCAATGGCGGCCTAGGAATGGTGGGTTAACTGCCTTGTTCATGGGCAGAACGACAGATTTTTACCTTGTCAGCTCGGGGGATTCAATCTTGCAACCTTACAGTTAACTAGTCCAACACTCTAACCACCTGCCTCTCATTGCACTCCACGAGGAGCCTGCCTGTTACACGAATTCAGTAGAAGCCAAGGTGAGCTGCTAGCTGGCATTAAATGTATCTTATAAAAAACAATCAATCAATCAATAAATCATAATCACTAGTTAACTACACATGGTTGATGATATTACTAGTTTATCTAGCGTGTCCTGTGTTGCATATAATCGATGCAACGCAGGGGGATGATTTAACAAAAGTGCAAAAGTGCAGTTGCGAAAAAAGCACATTCGTTGCACGACTGTACCTAACCATAAACACCAACGCCTTTCTTAAAATCAATACACAGAAGTACATATTTTTAAACCTGCATATTTAGCTAAAATAAATCCAGGTAAGCAGGCAATATTTAACCAGGTGAAATTGTGTCACTTCTCTTGCATTCATTGTCAGGGTATATGCAACAGTTTGGGCAGCCTGGCTCATTGCGAACTAATTTGCCAGAATTTTACGTAATTATGACATAACATTGAATGTTGTACAATGTTGTACAATGTAACAGGAATATTTAGACTTAGGGATGCCACCCGTTAGATAAAATACCAAACGGTTCCGTATTTCACCGAAATAATAAACTTTTTGTTTTCGACATTATATTTTCTGGATTCGACCATATTAATGACCTAAGGCTCGTATTTCTGTGTGTTTTTATGTTATAACTAAGTATATGATTTGATAGACCAGTCTGACTGAGCGATGGTAGGCAGCAGCAGGCTCGTAAGCATTCATTCAAACAGCACTTCCGTGCGTTTGCCAGCAGCTCTTCTCAAGCACAGCGCTGTTTACACTTTTTCAGTTCTGCCCACAAAACTTCTATAGGATTGAGGTCACGGCTTTGTGATGGACACTCAAATACCTTGACTTTGTTGTCCTTAAGCCATTTTGCCACAACTTTGAAAGTATGCCTGGGGTCATTGTCCATTTGGAAGACCAATTTGCGACGAGCTTTAACTTCCTGGCTGATGTCGTGCGATGTTGCTTCAATATATCCACGTAATTTTCCTACCTCATGATGCTATCTATTTTGTGAAGTGCACCAGTCACTCCTGTGACAAAGCACCCCCACAACATGATGTTGCCACCCCCGTGCTTCTCGGTTGGGATGGTGTTCTTCGGCTTGCAAGCCTCCCCCTTTTTCCTCCAAACATAACGATGATCGTTATGGCCAAACAGTTCTATTTTTGTTTCATCATACCAGAGGACATTTCTCCAAAAAGTACAATCTTTGTCCCCATGTGCAGTTGCAAACCGTCTGGCTTTTTATGGCGGTTTTGGAGCAGTGGCTTCTTCCTTGCTGACCGGCTTTTCAGGTTATGTCGATATAGGACTCGTTTTGCTGTGGATATAGATACTTTTACCAGTTTCCTCCAGCATCTTCACAAGGTCCTTTGCTGTTGTTCTGCGATTGATTTGCACTTTTCGCACCAAAGTACGTTCATCTCTAGGAGACAGAACGCGTGTCCTTCCTGAGCGGTATGATGGCTGAGTGGTTCCATGGTGTTTATACTTGCATACTATTGTTTGTACAGATGAACGTGGTACCTTCAGGCATTTGGAAATTGCTCCCAAGGATGAACCAGACTTGTGGACTTCTACAATTTCTTCCTGAGGTCTTGGATGATTTCTTTTGATTTTCCCATAATGTCAAGCAAAGAGACACTGAGTTTGAAAGTAGGCCTTGAAATACATTCACAGGTACACCTCCAATTGACTCGAATGATGTCAATTAGCCTATCAGAAGCTTCTAAAGCCATGACATCATTTTCTGGAATTTTCCAAGCTGTCTAAAGGCACAGTCAACTTAGTGTATGTAAATTTCTGATCCACTAGAATTGTGATATAGTGAATTATAAGTGAAATAATCTGTCTGTAAACAATTGTTGGAGAAATTACTTGTGTCATTCACAAAGTAGATGTCCTAACCGACTTACCAAAACTATAGTTTGTTAACCTCTCTGGGATATTCGGGAAGGTAGCTTCCTACCCCGCCAACAGCCAGTGAAAGTGCAGGGCGCCAAATTCAAAACAACAACAATCTCATAATTAAAATCCTCAACCATACAAGTATTTTTCACCATTTTAAAGATAAAAAATCTTGTTAATCCAGCCACAGTGTCTGATTTCAAAAAGGCTTTACAGCGAAAGCACCACAAACTATTATGTTAGGTCTCCACCTAACAGCCATTTTTCCAGTCAAAGAGAGGAGTCACAAAAAGCAGAAATATAGATCAAATGAATCACTAACCTTTGATAATCTTCATCAGATGACACTCATAGGACTTCATGTTACACAATACATATATGTTTTGTTCGATAAAGTGCATATTTATATCCAAAAATCTAATTTTACATTGGTGTGTTATGTTCAGTAGTTCCAAAACATGTGGTGATTTTGCAGAGAGCCACATCAATTTACAGAAATATTCTTAATAAACATTGATAATAGATGCAACTATTATACATGGAACTTTAGATAAACCTCTCCTTAATGCAACCGCTGTGTCAGATTTCAAAAAAACTTTACGGAAGAAGCATAACATGCAATAATCTGAGCTCAGAGACCAAAACAGCCAAAGAGATATCCGCCATGTTGTGGAGTCAACATTAGTCAGAAATAGCATTCTAAATATTCACTTACCTTTAATGAGCTTCATTTGAATACACTCCCAGGAATAAATATTTGATTTGTTCGATAAAGTTCATAATTTATGTCCAAATAGCTCATTTTGTTAGGGCTTTTGGAAAACAAATCCAATCCAATCCAAGTCCAGCTGAAAGGTCAGCTGAAAAGTTATATAGTTCTCATTTACAACAGTGACCTGGTCAAGATAAAGCAAAGCAGTGTGACACAAAAAACAACGCAGAGTTACAAATAATAAACAAACATACAGTCAATAATACAACAGGGGGAAAAAAATCGATATACAGTGTGTGCAAATGAGGTAACATTAGGGAGGTTAGGCAATAAATAGGCCGTAGTGGCAAAATAATTACAATTTAGCAGTTAAACACTGGAGTGATAGGTGTGCACAAGATGAATGTGCAAGTAGAGATACTGGGGTGCAAAGGAGCAAAAAATAAATAAATAACAATATGAGGTAGTTGGATGGGCTATTTACAGATGGGCTATGTACAGGTGCAGTGATCTGTGAGCTGCTCTGACAGCTGATGCTTAAAGTTAGTGAGGGAGATATGAGTCTCCAGCTTCAGTGATTTTTGCAATTCGTTCCAGTCATTGGCAGCAGAGAACTGAAAGGAAAGGCGGCCAAAGGAGGAATTGGTTTTGAGGGTGACCAGTGAAATATAGTTGCAGGAGCGCGTGCTGCTATGGTGACCAGTGAGCTGAAATAAGGCGGAGCTTTACCTAGCAAAGACTTATAGATGACCTGGAGCCAGTGGGTTTGGCGACGAATATGAAGCGAGGGCCAGCCAACGAGAGCATACAGGTTGCAGTGGTGCACCTAATACGCCTAATGCACCCCTGAGCCATAGGACCTAATGAAGAGATGAGTCTTCAGCAAAGATTTCAAGTTTGAAACCGAGTCTGTTCATCTCACATGGATTGGCAAGACTATTCCATAAAAGAGGAGCTCAAATGATTTATTTTACCATTATTTAACTAGGCAAGTCAGTTAAGAACATTTTCTTACTTTCAAAGACGGCCTAGGAACAGTGGGTTAACTGCCTGTTCAGGGGCAGAACGACAGCCTTGTACCTTGTCAGCTTGGGGATTTGAACTTGCAACTACTAGTCCAACGCTCTAACCACTAGGCTACCCTGCCGTCTCTCTATAGGAGAAAGCCCTTCCTCCAGCTTTTTCCTTTGGAATTCTAGGGACAATAAGGAGGCCTTGTGACCGTAGCGTACATGTAGGTACATAATGTACGGCAGGAACCAATCAGAGAGATAAGTAGGAGCAAGTCCCTGTAATGCTTTGTAGCTTAACAGTAAAAACTTGAAAATCAGCCCAAGCCTTAACAGGAAGCCAGGAGTTAGCACTAGAGTAATATGCTTTTTTAAATGTTTGATTCTAGTCAAAACATCTAACAAGAAATGGGAGACTGGGGGGGCTAAATGGAGGGTAACTGTCTGAAGAGATGGTTATAAATATGCAAATGATGTGATGGATGTTTGAGGAGTTTCAGAAGAGTCCAGCTGAGCTGAAGGCACTGAAGACCCTGGTCCCCAATGGCCAGGAGTCTGGTCTTAGTAGTTATAAGGACGCTGGTGTCAGATAAGTGGAGTGAATGACAGGGAATTTAGATGTGCAAACGTGTCAGAACGATAAGAAAGAGCCAGGACATGGAGAGATGTGTTGCTGAGCAGTGAAGTCGGTGGAGAGGTGGACGGTTTTACCTTTGGATTGTAGGGAAGTTTTCGGTTTCCAGTGAAATAAGAGATCCAAGGGTAGAACGAACAACGATGTTCTGTTAAAGGTTTAATATTATGCAGACAATGTGGACAATGAGAAGTAGCATACAGCCTGTACTTCAACGGTCCTCAGCCTTACTTCATACCATAACATCAGATAAGGACCCAGAGGGGAGAGAACACTATTTCTTCCCTCCCCCCCCTGCCAGCCCATCAGAATGCCTGCAAACAGATTGAGCCATAAAGGTAAGATAAGACCAAAATGGTGTACCGTTCAGCGTGGGCACTGAAGCTACAGAATTCTGAACATATTGAAGAGGGTTGACAGAGAGGCTATAAAGATGAACATTGCAGTTGAACCAACTATTCAGAGTTGGGCTCTAATATTGTCCTTTTATGGGTGTGCAATGTGTGTCCCTGACCTGTGAACAATACAACGTTGGTTTTAAGGTGACTAGGTCATGTGATCAAGGACCTATTGGAAGTCTAAGTCAAACATTTAACAAATAAATTCAAGTAAAAGAAAATGTAACAATATTTCAGAAAACCAAAGGATGTGCGATGCACATCCTTACCCTTCCAACGCTGGTTCGAGGAGTCTAGGTCACATGGTCAAGGAGAAATGTAATTGTAAGTGCTTTTTTATCATTAAAATTATTTGTATTAAATGGAATCATTTGATGAGAAAACTAAAGCATGTGAAACATGCCTTTCTATATAAGGAATAACAAACAGTTGAAATCAGGTTAAGTCACGCGGTTGAAGAGCTATTGAAATTTGACATTTTCATATATTTATATAAAATTGTGTAGGCACTTTATAGGAGAACCATGTGCGACGTGTGTCCCTAACCTGTGAACAATACAATGTTGGTTTAGGTCACATGACCAAGGAGTTATTGAAATAAGTATTTTTTAAATATATATATATATATATATATATATATATATATATATATGTTAAAAATGTTGGTATAATTTTAGGAGAAAACCAAAGGGTGTGCAACTTTCCTCTCTATGTAAGAAATAATGGACAGTTGAAATTAGGTCGCAAAGTCACTTGGTGTAACGCTATTGGATTTTGAATATTGTGATCATGCACTTTGTTGACGGTCCCTAAACTAGTTGCATTGACTTTGAGCGGGCTGTCTACAAGGTTGTCTTGTGATTATGAAGCTCGGGTCGGACTCGGGAAACTAAGACCTGTGCAATATTGTACACATTTTTTCCTTCATAAAGAGACTAAACTGAGGTATATAGCTCAAATCGTTCCCGAGCAATAGAAGTTTGAAGTTCCTGAATGTCTGGCCAATATCGAATCTCAAACCAACTTTACCGCGGTAATCCACCTCACTTGTCAAAACTAGAACCAAAACACAGATAGATACACCCTGTATACTTGCCTATTCTATAAGAGAGTCAGTATAGCAAGAACACTTGTTTTGGAGTAGGTGGGGTTGCATACTGCAGCGTCATACACCCAGGCGCTGCAAGTACGTGTCAACAATTTCACCTGCAGAGACTTGCCATGATAATTGAGATTCTTCCAACTGAACTCAGGTAGCAAATCGAATGGAAAGAAATTCCTCACATTGTGCATATGTTGTTCAAGTTCAAATGCTTGAATCCAAAGGTATCTCATATATCTATAACGGTAAAGGACTCGTGCCATTAATAAGACGTGTTAATCAATCTATTATATGAAGCACATGTTGTCCTCAGTCTTCATGTTTTGAACATTTCATTTAGAGACACGACATGACACATTTGTAAACTGCTAGAAATAATATGACGTTCACTGTATAATTTTACTGACTTCAAACGACTCTTGAATAGTATCGTTTTGCGTGTCCCGTAAACAATAATGAATAACTCAGATCACTTGAAAGACTTTGACGCAGCTAACGTCCCGTTGAGTCTCTTACACCTGAAGCCTACGTTTGACAGTTGTGAAAACACTTCTTACCATTGAGTTTTACGAATTTTCCTCTTACCTAATTTGAGAACTTGTCACCCCACAAACATCTGCACGGAAAAGTTGATATTGTATTTCTGGTAGATGCGCTATAGGCCGAGTCCTTTGGGTGTTACCAGGTATTCCCTCGAAGAAGAAGTGTATGTAGAGCAGGAAGGTGTTTGCTCAAGCCACTCCCTTGTCGGTAGGATACTTCCTTATTTCTGTGGTATTACAATTTATATTGTGTTTTGTGCAAGTAATAGCTATGTTATAAACTACGTTTGTGAATATATTTATTATTTATTATTTGGGTTCAGAACTTTTATATTCTCTATATGCCTACACACTATAGTGTCTATTGAGTGGGCATGCATAAACTATTTAAAACATAAAGTATAGTGGAATAAAGTGTGTGTCCAATGTGTTTGCCAGAGAAATGGTGTATGGTGTAGAAATACTAGATACATTACCACACGTTACCACGTCTTCTGTAGGCCAACTCAGGTTAGGTTGAATGTTTTAGGAGGCAGAGTTTTTGCAGGTGCAGAATTTTCACAGCGTGGATTATTGCAATCCGCCCTTGGGTCGCCTAATAACTAATAACGAACACTAGATGGCGCCATAGTTCTGTTTCTTAGACAGACAGCTGGGTCCTACACAGGGCCTGCTCTTGCCTTTCGGGACCACTAAGACTTATTTACATTGTAGTCATTTAGCAGATGCTCTTATCCAGAGTGACTTACAGGAGTAATTAGGGTTAAGTGCCTTGCTCAAGGGCTTATCAAGAGATTTTTCACCTAGTCGGCTCAGGGATTCTAACCAGCAACATTTCGGTTAATGGCCCAACGCTAGGCTACCCTGCCGCTAGGCTACCTGCCACTAGGCTACCTGCCCTTAGGCTACCTGCCCCTAGGCTACCCTGCCACTAGGTTACCTGCCCCTAGGCAACCCTGCCACTAGGCTGCCTGCTCCTAGGCTACCTGCCCCTAGGCTACCCTGCCACTAGGCTACCTGCCCCTAGGCAACCCTGCCACTAGGCTGCCTGCTCCTAGGCTACCTGCCCCTAGGCTACCCTGCCACTAGGCTACCCTGCCGCCCCTAGGCTACCTGCCCCTAGGCTACCTGCCCCTAGGCTACCCTGCCACTAGGCTACCTGCCCCTAGGCTACCCTGCCCCTAGGCTACCCTGCCACTAGGCTACCTGCCCCAAGGCTACCCTGCCACTAGGCTACCCTGCCACTAGGCTACCTGCCCCTAGGCTACCCTGCCGCTAGGCTACCCTGCCGCCCCTAGGCTACCTGCCCCTAGGCTACCTGTCCCTCGGCTACCCTGCCATTAGGCTACCTTGCCACTAGGCTACCCTGCCACCAGGCTACCCTGCCACTAGGCTACCCTGCCACTAGGCTACCTGCCCCTAGGCTACCCTGCCACTAGGCTACCTGTTCCTAGGCTCCCCTGCCACTAGGCTACCCTGCCACTAGGCTACCTGTTCCTAGGCTACCCTGCCACTAGGCTACCCTGCCACCCCTAGGCTTCCTGCCCCTAGGCTACCTGCCACACTTATGTCCCGTTAATGATATCTGAGTGAGAACGACTAACAAAATCAAGCGATTTTCACACATTTCATTGCAATTCTGCTAATTTTCCCAAAGGGCAGAGATATTTTTTTTAAATGAGTTATCCAGCAAATTCCCTTAAAATTCTACCCATTTCGCCATGACTTATGCCATGTTAATGTGTTCTGAGTGAGAGTGACTAACAACATTAATGGGGACCCCCTGGAGGGCATGTGCCCTGCATGACCGGTCGGTATTTGACCATGATAGCTGACTCATTTACTAATCTAAAAATGGTTAGCCGACCTGGCTAATTGAGTGGCTGGTCAGTGACTGACATAACAAGAGAAGCATTTTTCTGATACACAACCACATGTTTTACTTTCACCTGTTGTCTTCTACAATTCTGACTCTCAACGGTAAGTTGAGACCCCCGACTGGGGCCCGGCCTTGTTCCTACACCCTGTGGACTTAAAACGTCCCTGGTTGGTTGGGGTGTTGCTCATTGTAGAGACTGTAGAAGAAACAGCATTTACAGAGGGAGTACATGAGGTGTTGAATGAACAGCATATACAGAGGGGGTACATGAGGTTTAGAAGGAACAGCATATACAGAGGGGGGACATGAGGTTTAGAAGGAACAGCATATACAGAGGGGGGACATGACGTTTAGAAGGAACAGCATATACAGAGGGTGGACATGAGGTGTTGAAGGAACAGCATATACAGAGGGGGTACATGAGGTTTAGAAGGAACAGCATATACAGAGGGGGGACATGATGTTTAGAAGGAACAGAATATACAGAGGGGGGACATGATGTTTAGAAGGAACAGCATATACAGAGGGGGTACATGAGGTGTTGAAGGAACAGCATATACAGAGGGGGTACATGAGGTTTAGAAGGAACAGCATATACAGAGGGTGGACATGGGGTGTTGAAGGAACAGCATATACTGAGGGGGTACATGAGGTTTAGAAGTAACAGCATATACAGAGGGGGGACATGAGGTTTAGAAGGAACAGCATATACAGAGGGTGGACATGAGGTGTTGAAGGAACACCATATACAGAGGGGGTACATGAGGTTTAGAAGGAACAGCATATACAGAGGGGGGACATGACGTTTAAAAGGAACAGCATATACAGAGGGGGACATGTCTTTTAGAAGGAACAGCATATACAGAGGGGGGACATGACGTTTAGAAGGAACAGCATATACAGAGGGGGACATGATGTGTAGAAGGAACAGCATATACAGAGGGGGGACATGACGTTTAGAAGGAACAGCATATACAGAGGGGGACATGTCGTTTAGAAGGAATAGCATATACAGAGGGGGGACATGACGTTTAGAAAGAACAGCATATACAGAGGGGGGCATGACGTTTAGAAGCAACAGCATATACAGAGGGGGACATGACGTTTAGAAGGAACAGCATATACTGAGGGGGGGACATGACGTTTAGAAAGAACAGCATATACAGAGGGGGACATGACGTTTAGAAGGAACAGCATATACAGAGGGGGGACATGAGGTGTTGAAGGAACAGCATATACAGAGGGGGGACATGAGGTGTAGAAGGAACAGCATATACAGAGGGGGTACATGAGGTGTTGAAGGAACAGCATATACAGAGGGTGGACGTGAGGTGTAGAAAGAACAGCATATACAGAGGGTGGACGTGAGGTGTAGAAAGAACAGCATATACAGAGGGTGGATGTGAGGTGTAGAAAGAACAGCATATACAGAGGGTGGACGTGAGGTGTAGAAAGAACAGCATATACAGAGGGGGGACATGAGGTGTAGAAAGAACAACATATACAGAGGGTGGACGTGAGGTGTAGAAAGAACAGCATATACAAGAGGGGAAAACATCTCAACGCAACATGCCGACCTGGTTTCGGGGCATCATTTTCAAGTTACTCCACCTCACTCAGCCATCCAAACTCTCCCATACCAGTCACTCCACTCCAGCCAGTATGTTAGGGAGTTCAGAATAGCTGTGAGTGTGTGAATTCTAGACTACAGAGAGTGGGCTATGGGGTTGGCATATCTGTATACTAGCCATACCACTCCAGTCCAGCTAGTAGACTGCCAGGGAAGGGACATGGCATAACTATGGTTGTGTACTAGACAGTGACAGCTGCTATGGGGGTTCACGTCTGGGGCAGGAGCGGGCATGAACAAGTCCCACCCTCCCACCACCCAACCTGAGCCAACAACACTCCCACGCACTGACTATATCAACAACACAGTACCACCGTGTCAAAGGCAGGCAGGCATCCACAACAGGTGCCACACCACACACACACACACACGATAGTCTGACTGGGGCTGTGCCAATGGCAGTATATCTAGCTACTGTATCTGGGCACAGAGGTGGCATGGATTGCCATTTCCCTTTAAATGATCTACCAACTATCTCTTTAAATGATCTACAAACTATCCCTTTCTAAATCCAAGATGGTGTAACAATCTTCTTGTCGTGTCCCCTATATATCTATTTTCTCCGCATATATTTCATATATTTTTGTAAAATATTTTTTTAACCTCAACTTCAACATACTCTCCTGCAACCCGCCTCACCCAATGTGGTGTGGATCTGCTATTTTCTTTACTTTAGAACCGGAACCCCCAAGCCAAGCTAGCCAGCTAACTAGCTACTAGCTAGTAGTCAGCTAGCCACTGCTAGCGGTCATCAGCTTACCTTTTGCCCAGACAACTCCTGCCAGTCTGCACAGCGCGATTCAACCCAGAGCTTACCGGACTCTTTTTCCCCACTTCTCTGGATTCCTACCGCAAGATCTGAACCTCTTCACCTAGATCACCACAGCTAGCTAGCTGCAATCTGAGTGGCTACCCCCCTGGCTAACGTCTCTGTCCAGAAGCAAGCACCAATTAGCCTGGAGGTAGCCTATGCTAGGCCCATCTCCCAGCTAGCTAGCTGCTATCCAAGTGGCTACTCCTGGCTAACGTCTCTGTCAAGAAGCAAGCACCAATTAGCTTGGAGGTAGCCTATGCTAGGCCCATCTCCCGGCTAGCTAGCTGCTATCCAATGGCTACTCCTGGCTAACGTCTCTGTCCAGAAGCAAGCACCAATTAGCCTGGAGGTAGCCTATGCTAGGCCCATCTCCCAGCTAGCTGAAGAGGTCCATCAGCCGCTATGATCATTCAGCTACGCATGCCTCTCCCTAATGTAAATATGGCTTGCCCATTGCTGTTATGGTTAGTGATTATTGTCTTATTGTAGAGTCTTACTGTAGAGTCTCCAGCCCTGCAAAATATGCCTTAGCTAACCCTTTTATTCTACCTCCCACACATGCAGTGAGCTCACCTGGTTTAAATGGTGTTTCTAGAGACAATACCTCTCTCATCGTCACACAATGCCTAGGTTTACCTCCACTGTATTCACATCCTACCATACCTTTGTCTGTACATTATGCCTTGAATCTATTCTTCTGTGCCCAGAAACCTGCCCCTTTTACTCTCTGTTCCGAACATGCTAGACAACCAGTTCTTATAGCCTTTAGCCGTACCCTTATCCTACTTCTCCTCTGTTCCTCTGGTGATGTAGAGGTTAACCCAGGCCCTGCAGCTCCACTCCCTTTCCCGAGGCGCTCTCATTTGTTGACTTCTGTAACTGTAAAAGCCTTGGTTTCATGCATGTTAACATTAGAAGCCTCCTCCCTAAGTTTGTTTTATTCACTGCTTTAGCACACTGTGCCAACCGAATGTCCTAGCCGTGTCTGAATCCTGGCTAAGGAAGACCACCAAAAACCCTGAAATTTCCATCCCTAACTAAAACATTTTCCGACAAGATAGAACTGGCAAAGGAGCGGAGATGCAATCTACTGCAGAGATAGCCTGCAGAGTTCTGTTTTACTATCCAGGTATGTGCCCAAACAATTTGAGCTTCGACTTTTAAAAATCCACCTTTCCAGAAACCAGTCTCTCAGCGTTGCCGCTTGCTATAGACCACCCTCTGTCCCCAGCTGTGCCCTGGATATGTGTATTGATTGCACCCCAACTATCGTCAGAGCTCATACTGTTAGGTGACCTAAACTGGGACATGCTTAACACCCCGTCCGTCCTACAATCTAAGTTAGGTGAACCTCAATCTCACACAAATGATCAATGAACCTACCAGGTACAACCCCATATCCGTAAACACGGGAACCCTCATAGATATCATCCTAACCAACCTGCCCTCCAATTCCAAATACACCTCTGCTGTCTTTAACCAGGATCGCAGCCTCATTTTTATTTTAAGGGGTGGATCAGCTTAATATTGCGGAAAGATTGTTGCTTCCATCAATTTAATATTCTGCCTCATTTCCAATCCCCCATATATTTTGGGGGTAAATATATGTATCCATATGCATACACATACCTATATAGATATACATATACATACACATACCTATATAGATATACATATACATACACATACCTATATAGATATACATATACATACACATACCTATATAGATATACATATACATACACATACCTATATAGATATACATATACATACCTATATAGATATACATACACATACCTATATAGATATACATATACATACACATACCTATATAGATATACATACACATACCTATATAGATATACATATACATATACATACCTATATAGATATACATACACATACACATACCTATATAGATATACATATACATACCTATATAGATATACATACACATACCTATATAGATATACATATACATACCTATATAGATATACATACACATACCTATATAGATATACATATACATACACATACCTATATAGATATACATACACATACCTATATAGATATACATATACATATACATACCTATATAGATATACATATACATATACATACCTATATAGATATACATACACATACACATACCTATATAGATATACATATACATACCTATATAGATATACATACACATACCTATATAGATATACATACACATACCTATATAGATATACATACACATACCTATATACATATACATACACATACCTATATAGATATACATATACATACCTATATAGATATACATATACATACCTATATAGATATACATATACATACACATATCTATATAGATATACATATACATACACATACCTATATAGATATACATACACATACCTATATAGATATACATATACATACCTATATAGATATACATACACATACCTATATAGATATACATACACATACCTATATAGATATACATACACATACCTATATAGATATACATACACATACCTATATACATATACATACACATACCTATATAGATATACATATACATACCTATATAGATATACATATACATACCTATATAGATATACATATACATACACATATCTATATAGATATACATATACATACACATACCTATATAGATATACATACACATACCTATATAGATATACATACACATACCTATATAGATATACATATACATACCTATATAGATATACATACTATTTTAAGAATTTACATGTATTATTCCCCACAAAACCTCTAATTGGAGTAAACTAATGAACACTCAGAACACTCACCTTCAGTTTATACATCTTATACTCATTTTACAGACACAATCTATTTTACAATAGTTATATTTTGTTTGTTTTTAGTCCTTCCTCTATTTCTGATGTCCATCCAGTTTGATTTCTATTTGTAACTGTGCTATTTCACAACATTTCTGAACCTATATACATTTTACAGACCCTGTATGTTTTACATTGGTTATCTTGTTGTTATTAGTCCCACCCTTCAGCTCCATTCAACCCCTCCCATCTGTCTCTTAACACCATCCAGTCCCACCCTTCAGCTCCATTCAACCCCTCCCATCTGTCTCTTAACGCCATCCAGTCCCACCCTTCAGCTCCATTCAACCCCTCCCATCTTTTAACACCATCCAGTCTCACCCTTCAGCTCCATTCAACCCCTCCCATCTGTCTCTTAACACCATCCAGTCCCATCCTTCAGCTCCATTCAACCCCTCCCATCTGTCTCTTAACACCATCCAGTCCCACCCTTCAGCTCCCCTCAACCCCTCCCATCTATCTCTTAACACCATCCAGTCCCACCCTTCAGCTCCATTCAACCCCTCCCATCTCTTAACACCATCCAATCCCACCCTTCAGCTCCATTCAACCCCTCCCATCTGTCTCTTAACACCATCCAGTCCCACCCTTCAGCTCCATTCAACCCCTCCCATCTGTCTCTTAACACCATCCGTATTGGATTTCTATTTGCCATGTATTTTGCTGTGATGCTTCACAAAAGTTCTGAACCTTTCTGTTCTCATAGTTTCTACAGATTGTAAATGAAGGATAAGAATTGAAAGAATGATTATATTATTGATTGATTGACTATGGCTTTTCAGACCACCCAGTATTGCTATCTGCACAGTTAGCTCCAGGTAAATGTTGCAAATCTTCATCCGTTCCTGGACCTGTGACCAAAAACCAGCTACATATGGACAGTAACCAAAATACATGATCTAATGACTCTGCCTCCAAGCAGCAGAATCTGCAGAGCTGGGAAGATTGTATCCCCCATATATATATAACATTCTATTGGTTGCACCTTCTACTTGCCTCTTCCATTTTTGGGGTAATGCTGCAATTAATTGGTTGTAATTTTGGGTAGAGCAGACATTTCCATATGTCTGTGTTAGCTGCATGGGTGACATAACTCCACCAGTCCTATTTATGACATCATTCAATAAAATTATACCTTTTTTTTTTTTTCTTCAAGAAATGCATTTTTTTTTTTATCAATTAGTATATTTGAGTTTAACCACAATATGTGTTGTATTATTTGTTCTGTCTTTTCAGGTGGACTAAACTGAAATTTCAACCAACTTTCTAAGGCTTGTTTACAAAATAACGATATTTTGGAGATGATTTCCTTTTCAAACAACCGAAAGGGAGCAGGTGTAATCTGAATAAAGGGAGCAGGTGTGACCTGAATAAAGGGAGCAGGTGTAATCTGAATAAAGGGAGGGAGCAGGTGTAACCTGAATAAAGGGAGCAGGTGTAACCTGAATAAAGGGAGCAGGTGTAATCTGAATAAAGGGAGCAGGTGTAACCTGAATAAAGGGAGCAGGTGTAATCTGAATAAAGGGAGCAGGTGTAATCTGAATAAAGGGAGCAGGTGTAACCTGAATAAAGGGAGCAGGTGTAATCTGAATAAAGGGAGCAGGTGTAACCTGAATAAAGGGAGCAGGTGTAATCTGAATAAAGGGAGCAGATGTAATCTGAATAAAGGGAGCAGGTGTAACCTGAATAAAGGAGCAGGTGTAATCTGAATAAAGGGAGCAGGTGTAATCTGAATAAAGGGAGCAGGTGTAATCTGAATAAAGGGAGCAGGTGTAATCTGAATAAAGGGAGCAGGTGTAATCTGAATAAAGGGAGCAGGTGTAATCTGAATAAAGGGAGCAGGTGTAATCTGAATAAAGGGAGCAGGTGTAATCTGAATAAAGGGAGCAGGTGTAATCTGAATAAAGGGAGCAGGTGTAATCTGAATAAAGGGAGCAGGTGTAACCTGAATAAAGGGAGCAGGTGTAACCTGAATAAAGGGAGCAGGTGTAATCTGAATAAAGGGAGCAGGTGTAATCTGAATAAAGGGAGCAGGTGTAACCTGAATAAAGGGAGCAGGTGTAACCTGAATAAAGGGAGCAGATGTAACCTGAATAAAGGGAGCAGGTGTAATCTGAATAAAGGGAGCAGGTGTAACCTGAATAAAGGGAGCAGGTGTAACCTGAATAAAGGGAGCAGGTGTAATCTGAATAAAGGGAGCAGGTGTAACCTGAATAAAGGGAGCAGGTGTAATCTGAATAAAGGGAGCAGGTGTAATCTGAATAAAGGGAGCAGGTGTAATCTGAATAAAGGGAGCAGGTGTAATCTGAATAAAGGGAGCAGGTGTAATCTGAATAAAGGGAGCAGGTGTAATCTGAATAAAGGGAGCAGGTGTAATCTGAATAAAGGGAGCAGGTGTAATCTGAATAAAGGGAGCAGGTGTAACCTGAATAAAGGGAGCAGGTGTAATCTGAATAAAGGGAGCAGGTGTAATCTGAATAAAGGGAGCAGGTGTAATCTGAATAAAGGGAGCAGGTGTAACCTGAAAAAGGGAGCAGATGTAACCTGAATAAAGGAGCAGGTGTAACCTGAATAAAGGGAGCAGGTGTAACCTGAATAAAGGGAGCAGGTGTAACCTGAATAAAGGGAGCAGGTGTAATCTGAATAAAGGGAGCAGGTGTAACCTGAATAAAGGGAGCAGGTGTAACCTGAATAAAGGGAGCAGGTGTAATCTGAATAAAGGGAGCAGGTGTAACCTGAATAAAGGGAGCAGGTGTAATCTGAATAAAGGGAGCAGGTGTAATCTGAATAAAGGGAGCAGGTGTAATCTGAATAAAGGGAGCAGGTGTAATCTGAATAAAGGGAGCAGGTGTAATCTGAATAAAGGGAGCAGGTGTAATCTGAATAAAGGGAGCAGGTGTAATCTGAATAAAGGGAGCAGGTGTAACCTGAATAAAGGGAGCAGGTGTAATCTGAATAAAGGGAGCAGGTGTAATCTGAATAAAGGGAGCAGGTGTAATCTGAATAAAGGGAGCAGGTGTAACCTGAAAAAAGGGAGCAGATGTAACCTGAATAAAGGGAGCAGGTGTAACCTGAATAAAGGGAGCAGGTGTAACCTGAATAAAGGGAGCAGGTGTAATCTGAATAAAGGGAGCAGGTGTAACCTGAATAAAGGGAGCAGGTGTAACCTGAATAAAGGGAGCAGGTGTAACCTGAATAAAGGGAGCAGGTGTAACCTGAATAAAGGGAGCAGGTGTAACCTGAATAAAGGGAGCAGGTGTAATCTGAATAAAGGGAGCAGGTGTAACCTGAATAAAGGGAGCAGGTGTCTGAATAAAGGGAGCAGGTGTAATCTGAATAAAGGGAGCAGGTGTAACCTGAATAAAGGGAGCAGGTGTAATCTGAATAAAGGGAGCAGGTGTAACCTGAATAAAGGGAGCAGGTGTAACCTGAATAAAGGGAGCAGGTGTAACCTGAAAAAAGGGAGCAGGTGTAACCTGAATAAAGGGAGCAGGTGTAACCTGAATAAAGGGAGCAGGTGTGACCTG
Source organism: Oncorhynchus masou masou (assembly GCF_036934945.1). Taxonomy (NCBI): domain Eukaryota; kingdom Metazoa; phylum Chordata; class Actinopteri; order Salmoniformes; family Salmonidae; genus Oncorhynchus; species Oncorhynchus masou. Next base: position 43,348,737 of record NC_088227.1, on the reverse strand, counting down.
AATAAAGGGAGCAGGTGTAACCTGAATAAAGGGAGCAGGTGTGACCTGAATAAAGGGAGCAGGTGTAACCTGAATAAAGGGAGCAGGTGTAACCTGAATAAAGGGAGCAGGTGTAATCTGAATAAAGGGAGCAGGTGTAACCTGAATAAAGGGAGCAGGTGTAACCTGAATAAAGGGAGCAGGTGTGACCTGAATAAAGGGAGCAGGTGTAACCTGAATAAAGGGAGCAGGTGTAACCTGAATAAAGGGAGCAGGTGTAATCTGAATAAAGGGAGCAGGTGTAACCTGAATAAAGGGAACCTGAATAGGTGTAACCTGAATAAAGGGAGCAGGTGTAACCTGAATAAAGGGAGCAGGTGTAATCTGAATAAAGGGAGCAGGTGTAACCTGAATAAAGGGAGCAGGTGTAACCTGAATAAAGGTAGCAGGTGTAATCTGAATAAAGGTAGCAGGTGTAACCTGAATAAAGGGAGCAGGTGTAATCTGAATAAAGGGAGCAGGTGTAATCTGAATAAAGGGAGCAGGTGTAATCTGAATAAAGGGAGCAGGTGTAATCTGAATAAAGGGAGCAGGTGTAATCTGAATAAAGGGAGCAGGTGTAACCTGAATAAAGGGAGCAGGTGTAACCTGAATAAAGGGAGCAGGTGTAATCTGAATAAAGGGAGCAGGTGTAATCTGAATAAAGGGAGCAGGTGTAACCTGAATAAAGGGAGCAGGTGTAACCTGAATAAAGGGAGCAGGTGTAACCTGAATAAAGGGAGCAGGTGTAATCTGAATAAAGGGAGCAGGTGTAACCTGAACAAAGGGAGCAGGTGTAACCTGAATAAAGGGAGCAGGTGTAACCTGAATAAAGGGAGCAGGTGTAACCTGAATAAAGGGAGCAGGTGTAACCTGAATAAAGGGAGCAGGTGTAACCTGAATAAAGGGAGCAGGTGTAACCTGAATAAAGGGAGCAGGTGTAATCTGAATAAAGGGAGCAGGTGTAATCTGAATAAAGGGAGCAGGTGTAACCTGAATAAAGGGAGCAGGTGTCTGAATAAAGGGAGCAGGTGTAATCTGAATAAAGGGAGCAGGTGTAACCTGAATAAAGGGAGCAGGTGTAATCTGAATAAAGGGAGCAGGTGTAACCTGAATAAAGGGAGCAGGTGTAACCTGAATAAAGGGAGCAGGTGTAACCTGAATAAAGGGAGCAGGTGTAACCTGAATAAAGGGAGCAGGTGTAACCTGAATAAAGGGAGCAGGTGTAACCTGAATAAAGGGAGCAGGTGTAACCTGAATAAAGGGAGCAGGTGTAACCTGAAAAAAGGGAGCAGGTGTAACCTGAATAAAGGGAGCAGGTGTAATCTGAATAAAGGGAGCAGGTGTAACCTGAATAAAGGGAGCAGGTGTAATCTGAATAAAGGGAGCAGGTGTAATCTGAATAAAGGGAGCAGGTGTCTGAATAAAGGGAGCAGGTGTCTGAATAAAGGGAGCAGGTGTCTGAATAAAGGGAGCAGGTGTAATCTGAATAAAGGTAGCAGGTGTCTGAATAAAGGGAGCAGGTGTCTGAATAAAGGTAGCAGGTGTCTGAATAAAGGGAGCAGGTGTAATCTGAATAAAGGTAGCAGGTGTAATCTGAATAAAGGGAGCAGGTGTCTGAATAAAGGGAGCAGGTGTAATCTGAATAAAGGTAGCAGGTGTCTGAATAAAGGGAGCAGGTGTCTGAATAAAGAGAAACAGGCCCTTCTCGAACACGGGGTGAGACATTCCTACCAATTTACTAGAGAAGCCTTTTGGATTTAAGTTTAACATTTGTATGACTGATGCCTTTAGTGAGAGGTCTAATGCTTTAATATTTAATCATTTCTGCCCTCTGAATTCATAGGCCATTTTGATTTTGTCTGGCTTGCCGTTCCAAATCAAATGGAATATTTTTTGTTCATATAATTTCAAAAGCAGGTCACTAGGTGGAGGCAAAAGCATAAGCAAATAGGTAAACTCTGATATGACTAAAGATCACTGCCTCATTGCCTGCGTCCGTAATGGGTCTTCGGTCAAATTACCACCCCTCATCACTGTCAAACGTTCCCTAAAACACTTCAGCGAGCAGGCCTTTCTAATTGACCTGGCCCGGGAATCCTGGAAAGATATTGACCTCATCCCGTCAGTAGAGGATGCCTGGTTATTCTTTAAAAAGTGCTTTCCTCTCCATCTTAAATAAGCATGCTCCATTCAATAAATGCAAAACCAGGAACAGAAATTGCCCTTGGTTCACTCCAAACCTGACTGCACTTGATCAGCACAAAAACATCCTGTGGCGTACTGCATTAGCATCGAATAGCTCCCGTGATATGCAACTTTTCAGGTAAGTTTGGAAACAATATACACAGGCAGTTTGGAAAGCAAAGGCGAGGTTTTTCAAACAGAAATTTGCATCCTGTAGCACAAACTCCAAAAAGTTCTGGGACACTGTAAACTCCATGGAGAATAAGAGCACCTCCTCCCAGCTGGTCACTGCACTGAGACTAGGAAGCACTGTCACCACCAATAAATCCAGGATAATTGAGAATTTCGATAAGCATTTTTCTACGGCTGGCAATGCTTTCCACCTGGCTACCCCTACCCCGGTCAACTGCCCTGCACCCCCCACAGTAACTCTCCCAAGCCTTCCCCATTTCTCCTTCACCCAAATCCAGATAGCTGATGTTCTGAAAGAGCTGCAAAATCTGGACGCCCACAAATCAGCCAGGCTAGACAATCTGGACCGTCTCCTTCTTCCGTCTCCTTTCTGGACCGTCTCCAACCCCTATTACTAGACTGTTCAACCTCTTGTTCGTATCGTCTGAGATCGCCAAAGATTGAAAAGCTGCCGAGGTCATCCCCCTCTTCAAAGGGGGAGACACACTAGACCCAAATTGTTACAGACCTATATCTATCCTGCCCTGCCTCTAGACCCAAACTGTTACAGACCTATATCCATCCTGCCCTGCACTGCCCTGCCTCTAGACCCAAACGGTTACAGACCTATATCCATCCTTCCCTGCCTTTCTAAAGTCTTTGAAAGCCATGTGAACAAACAGATCACCGACCATTTTGAATCCCACCGGTTTCAGAGCTGGTCACGGGTGCACCTCAGCCACGCTCAAGGTCCTAAACAATATCATAACCACCATCAATAAGAGACAATACTGTGCAGCTGTATTCATCGACCTCGCTAAGGCTTTCAACTCTGTCAATCACCTTATTCTTATGGGCAGACTCAACAGCCTTGGTTTCTAAAATGACTGCCTCGCCTTGTTCACCAACTACTTCTCAGACAGTTCAGTGTGTCAAATCGGAGGGCCTGTTGTCCAGACCTCTGGCAGTCTCTATGGGGGTGCCACAGGGTTCAATTCTCGGGCCGACTCTTTTCTCTGTATACATCAATGATGTCGATCTCGCTGCTGGTGATTCTCTGATCCACCTCTACGCAGACGACACCGTTCTATATACTTCTGGCCCTTCTTTGGACACTGTGTTAACTAACCTCCAGACAAGCTTCAATGCCATACAACTCTCCTTCCGTGGCCTCCAAATGCTCTTAAATGCAAGTAAAACTAAGTGCATGCTCTTCAACCGATCGCTGCCCACACCTGCCTGACCATCCAGCATCACTACTCTGGACAGTTCTGACTTGTAAAGTTGTAAATGAGAACTTGTTCTCAACTGGCCTACCAGGTTAAATAAAGTGGAAATAAAATAATAAAACATTCTCTACCAACTCTCCCTTTCTGTTCTCTACCAACTCTCCCTTTCTATTCTCTACCAGCTCTCCCTTTCTATTCTCTACCAACTCTCCCTTTCGATTCTCTACCAACTCTCCCTTTCTGTTCTCTACCAACTCTCCCTTTCTATTCTCTACCAACTATCCCTTTAAATGGTCTACCAACTATCCCTTTAAATGATCTACCAACTATTCCTTTAAATGATCTACCAACTATCCCTTTAAAGGATCTACCAACTATCCCTTTAAATGATCTACCAACTCTCCCTTCCTATTCTCTACCAACTCTCCCTTTCTGTTCTCTACCAACTCTCCCTTTCTGTTCTCTACCAACTCTCCCTTTCTATTCTCTACCAACTCTCCCTTTCTATTCTCTACCAACTCTCCCTTTCTGTTCTCTACCAACTCTCCCTTTCTGTTCTCTACCAACTCTCCCTTTCTGTTCTCTACCAACTCTCCCTTTCTGTTCTCTACCAACTCTCCCTTTCTATTCTCTACCAACTCTCCCTTTCTGTTCTCTACCAACTCTCCCTTTCTATTCTCTACCAACTCTCCCTTTCTATTCTCTACCAACTCTCCCTTTCTGTTCTCTACCAACTCTCCCTTTCTGTTCTCTACCAACTCTCCCTTTCTGTTCTCTACCAACTCTCCCTTTCTGTTCTCTACCAACTCTCCCTTTCTATTCTCTACCAACTCTCCCTTTCTGTTCTCTACCAACTCTCCCTTTCTATTCTCTACCAACTCTCCCTTTCTGTTCTCTACCAACTCTCCCTTTCTGTTCTCTACCAACTCTCCCTTTCTGTTCTCTACCAACTATCCCTTTAAATGATCTACCAAGTATCCCTGTAAATAATCTACCAACTTTCCCTTTAAATAATCTACCAACTACCCCTTTAAATGATCCACCAACTATGCCTTTCTATTCTCTACCAACTATCCCTTTAAATGGTCTACCAACTATCCCTTTAAATGATCTACCAACTATTCCTTTAAATTATCTACCAACTATCCCTTTAAAGGATCTACCAACTATCCCTTTAAATGATCTACCAACTATCCCTTTAAATGATCTACCAACTATCCCTTTAAATGATCTACCAACTATCCCTTTCAATTATTTTAAAAGGACGGAAGTAGCCAATAGCTGAGTAATTATGAGACTTGGAAACTGTGGCAAGGCAAGAACGGCACAAAGGAAAAGGAGGCTGTTCCACCGGATGTCAGAAGGTGAATTCACCAATTTGTAAGTCGCTCTGGATAAGAGCGTCTGCCAAATGACTTAAATGTAATGTAAATGTAGGATGATCTCTGAGGTCAGTGTTGCATTTCTTCCAGCAGGGGGCATAAGAATACTAATACATGAGAGAAGGAACGCTACTGCGCTCACAGGGATCACAATATTTGCCTCGTACTTTTTCCAGAATAGGCTACACAAGAAAATGTATGTTTTTTTAAAAATTCTTACTGTTATTCAAGGTCAGTTGATATAGTCCTCCCTAACTCACTGGAAGACGTGGTGTGGTGTGGTGTGGTGTGGTGTTGGATGGTGTGGTATGGTGTGGCATGGTGTGGTATGGTATGGTATGGTGTGGTGTGGTATGGTGTGGTGTGGTGTGGTGTGGTATGGTATGGTGTGGTGTGGTATGGTGTGGTATGGTGTGGTATGGTATGGTGTGGTGTGGTATGGTGTGGTGTGGTATGGTGTGGTGTGCTACAAGGTCTCGCGAGTGGCGCAGCGGTCTAAAGCATTGCATCTCAGTGCAAGTAAGAGTAACTACGGTACCTGGTTTGAATCCAGGCCGTGATTGGGAGTCAAATAGGGCGGCACACAATTGGCCTGGTGTCGTCCGGGATAGGCCATCATTTTAAATAAGAATTTGTTCTTAAACGACTTGCCGACTTAAATCCAGATTCCATAAGTAAATGGTCCCTTCATATCTGTAAGGTAAGATAATGACAGGAGGTTGAATATATTAACACTGTTGCTAAACACTGGAATTTCTTCCCCTGTAGTTATTTTTATCAACTCCTCGTCTACAAGTGATGACACCCCCTCCTTAATACCACAGACCCCACCTTCAGGGAAACTCCCAGAAGGCTTTGTGTGTAAAGGGAACCGTGTGGAATGCTTTGATCTAACAGCTCCAATAGAAAGTCCCCTTTCCTTCTCAATCCACAGGGCTTTATTTGACTTCATTTATTGGGAAACATTTCAAAGCTAGCGAAAAAGATAATAAACAAAAGTTAAATAAACAATAAAAGATTAACAGTAAACATTATACTCACAAAACGTTTCAAAAGAATAGAGACAATTACAATTATTATATTATGACTATATACAGTCTTACGACGATGTGATTTCACCCAATAGATATGTGAGATTATCTGAGGGAAATATGTGTCTCTAATATGCTCATACATTCGGCAGCAGGTTAGGAAGTGCAGCTCAGTTTCCACCTCATTTTGTGGGCAGTGAGCACATAGCCTGTCTTCTCTTGAGAGCTGCCTTCAGTGGTCTTTCTCTATAGCAAGGCTATGGTCACTGAATCTACATAGTCAAAACTTTCCTTAATTTTGGTTCAGTTACATTACATTTACATTTACATTACATTTAAGTCATTTAGCAGGCGCTCTTATCCAGAGCGACTTACAAATTGGTGAATTCACCTTCTGACATCCAGTGGAACAGCCACTTTACAATAGTGCATCTAAATCATTTAAGGGGGGGGGGTGAGAAGGATTACTTATCCTATCCTAGGTATTCCTTGATTATAGTATCAGGATGTGATGCATCATACGTTATGGACAATACCATTTTCGTGAATGGGATGTAATACTCACGAAAGACCAGCCAGACTGGTGATAGGAGCTCCAGGTCTCTGTCTCTGTAGTCTGGTACCCAGACCATACTTCTCCTTTACACAGCAACACAACCACAAATGTCAACTGACTCACAGACAAGACACCACCGTTACAGTGGTCAAGTATTCTGCCGCTGTGTACTCGGTGTAGGGCCAAATAGCATTCTAGTTCTCTCTGTTTTTTGGTTAATTCTTTCCAATGTGTCAAGCAATTATAATTGTATTTTTTCATGATTTGGTTGGGTCTAATTGTGTTGCTGTCCTGGGGCTCTGCGGGGTCTGTTTGTGTTTGTGAACAGAGCCCCAGGACCAGCTTGCTTAGGGGACTCTTCTCCAGGTTCATTTCTTTGTTATGGAAGGTTTGGGAGTTGCTTCCTTTTAGGGGGTTGTAGAATTTAATGGCTCTTTTCTGGATTTTGATAATTAGTGTGTGTCTGCCTCATTCTGCTCTGCATGAATTATTTGGTGTTTTAAGTTGTACAAAGAGGATATTTTTGCAGAAGTCTACATGCAGAGTCTCAATTTCGTGTTTGTCCCATTTTGTGAATTCTTGGTTGGTGAGCGGACCCCAGACCTCACAACCATGAAGGTCAATGGGTTCTATAACTGATTCAAGTATTTTTAGCCAGATCCTAATTGATATGTTTAATTTTATGCTCCATTTGATGGTGTAGAAGGCCCTTCTTGCCTTGTCTCTCAGATTGTTCACAGCTTTGTGGAAGTTAGCTGTGGTGCGGATGTTTAAACCGAGGTAGGTTTAGTGTTTAGTGTGCTCTAGATGGAATTTGTTTTCGTTGTCCTGGCAACTGGACCTTTTTTGGAACACTATTATTTTTGACACTACCCCTCCTAACCCGACCACAGTCTCCCCCTCTCTCTACCCCTCCTAACCCGACCACAGTCCCCCTCTCTCTACCCTCCTAACCCGACCACAGTCCCCCTCTCTCTCTACCCCTCCTAACCCGACCACAGTCCCCCTCTCTCTACCCCTCCTAACCCGACCACAGTCCCCCTCTCTCTACCCCTCCTAACCCGACCACAGTCCCCCTCTCTCTCTACCCCTCCTAACCCGACCACAGTCCCCCTCTCTCTACCCCTCCTAACCCGACCACAGTCCCCCTCTCTCTCTACCCCTCCTAACCCGACCACAGTCCCCCTCTCTCTCTACCCCTCCTAACCCGACCACAGTCCCCCTCTCTCTACCCCTCCTACCCCGACCACAGTCCCCCTCTCTCTCTACCCCTCCTAACCCGACCACAGTCCCCCTCTCTCTACCCCTCCAAGCCCGCCCACAGTCCCCCTCTCTCTCTATACCAACCCTACCCCTTCTAACCCCACCACTATCCCCTCTCTCTACACCAACCCCACCCCTCCTAACCCGACCACTATCTCTCTGTCTCCACCAACCCTACCCCTCCTAACCCAACCACTATCCCCCATCTCTTCTTAATGATGGCTAAAATATTTGTCTTTCCCTTGATGGTCACTGAGACGACAGAGAGAGTCCTTCAACATCAGTGACCTCTTTATTCTCCGATGTTGATCATTATGACATCATTGGTCTGCTATTCCATAATGGTTGTGACCTCTGACCTGTGGCATAGATAGGACACCTGCAGTTCTGAAGGAAAGGCCGTGAGACTGTGAGCAAACGAGGAGACTGCTGACAGTGGGAACTCCCGTGGGTCCTGTGAAGTGGAGAGGAGGGGAGGTGTGTGTGTGTGTGTGTGTGTGTGTGTGTGTGTGTGTGTGTGTGTGTGTGTGTGTGTGTGTGTGTGTGTGTGTGTGTGTGTGTGTGTGTGTTGTGTCTGTGTGTGTGTGTGTGTGTGTGTGTGTGTGTGTGTGTGTGTGTGTGTGTGTGTGTGTGTGTGTGTGTGTGTGTGTGTGTGTGTGTGTGTGTGTGTGCGTGCGTGCGTGCGTGCGTGCGTGCGTTTGTCTGTGTGTGTGTGTGTGTGTGTGTGTGTGTGTGTGTGTGTGTGTGTGTGTGTGTGTGTGACAGATTGTGTAAATGGTCAGAGTTAATCCCATTTTAGCACACCACACGCACACACACACACACACACACTAAGGTGTGAAGTGGCCAGCACGGTGAGTGGATTATAGACCTGTCTTGCATTACAATAGAGGTGAGAAGTAGTGTGGGGGGGGGGGGGTGAGGAGGGGGGTTAAATGCACAAGAATACTCCCCCCATACATTCACTAAGGGTCATTATGTAGGTCACATTGTTAGGATAATACCCATTAAGATTGTCAAAGAGAAGGTCCCACAGTAAATGCAGCTGGACGTCAAGTACAGGTTAGACCAGATAATGACACCTGGCAATGCATCCGAAATGGCACCCTGTTCTCTGTTTAGTGCACTGCTTTTTGACCAGGGTTCAGAGGCTCCACTATGTAGGGAATAGGGCGCCATTTGGGATTTAGAGCTGATAATAAGAGGTGTCGCATTTGATTTGATTTGAGAAGGCTCTGATGATAAAGGAAGAGCTTTCTGAGTGTCACACTGACCCTCGAATGGTTCCTTGAATGGTTCCTTGAATGGTTCCTCGAATGGTTCCTCGAATGCTTCCTCGAATGCTTCCTCGAATGCTTCCTCGAATGGTTCCTCAAATGGTTCCTCTAATGGTTTCTCGAATGCTTCCTCGAATGGTTCCTCGAATGGTTCCTCGAATGGTTCCTCGAATGGTTCCTTGAATGGTTCCTCTAATGGTTCCTCGAATGGTTCCTCGAATGGTTCCTCTAATGGTTTCTCGAATGCTTCCTCGAATGGTTCCTCTAATGGTTCCTCGAATGGTTCCTCGAATGGTGTGGAAACAGTGATCAAAGAAGACATTTGTCGGAGCTTTTATGGGCTTCTATTTTCTCATCAAATTAACAAGCGTTGCTTAACCAAGAGGACGGCGGTTCAAGTCCTGCGCAAGTCCTATATAAGTCCTATATAGGGGCCCTGGTCGAAAGTAGTGCACTATATAGGGAATAGGGCTCTGGTCTAAAGTAGTGTTTTATATAGAGAATAGGGCTCTGGTCTAAAGTAGTGTTTTATATAGGGAATAGGGCTCTGGTCTAAAGTAGTGTTCTATATAGGGAATAGGGCTCTAGTCTAAAGAAGTGTACTATATAGGGAATAGGGCTCTGGTCTAAAGTAGTGCACTATATAGGGAATAGGGCTCTGGTCTAAAGTAGTGCACTATATAGGGAATAGGGCTCTGGTCTAAAGTAGTGGACTATATAGAGAATAGGGCTCTGGTCTAAAGTAGTGCACTATATAGGGAATAGGGCTCTGGTCTAAAGTAGTGTTCTATATAAGGAATAGGGCTCTGGTCTAAAGTAGTGTTCTATATAGGGAATAGGGTGTTATTTGGGACATGGACTGCCGTCTCTGCCTAAATGAAGCATTCCTGGGATACTATTCCAGGTCAGTCAGAATTCCTGGGATGACGTTCCGGGTTGGTATTCTTGGATGTCCTGGAACACAAAGGGCAACGTTGGCATGGCTGGCACGCTCGCTTGGACGGAGGGAAGGTTTATAGGGGCACCAGCTGGTATGGGGCATCAGCTGGTCGTAAGAACATCACTGAGGTCAAGCCTGGTACTGGTCTGTGTGTGTGTGTGTGTGTGTGTGTGTGTGTGTGTGTGTGTGTGTGTGTGTGTGTGTGTGTGTGTGTGTGTGTGTGTGTGTGTGTGTGTGTGTGTGTGTGTCTCTGTGCGTGTGTGTGTGTGCGTGTGTGTGTGTGTGTGTGTCTCTGTGTGTGTGTCTCTGTGCGTGTGTGTGTGTGCGTGTGTGTGTGTGTGTGTGTGCAGATGGTGGCATACACATAACATGCCTAACCGTCAAGGGAATTTAACCAGGTGGGTGTGGATCAAATATCTCTCTGGGACACCGTGTTGATACACAATAGATTAGACCGAAGCCCTGTAGGAATGATGCTTATTCCACTCTGGTAAATGTATAGGAGAGAGTGTGGGAACGGCATGTTAGGGAGTGTTAGGATGAAATAAATCAAATCACCACCATATAATGCCTGCTGTATTTTCTGACCAAATCAAGGATTCGTAAACAAACAACAAAAACAACAACACTTTTCTCATCTTAGATCAAATGGTTGGTCCCTATACAAAGACAAACAAAAACAGCGTTATGATTGCTGCTCTGTCATCGAGCCACATCCGTGAAGTACACTTGATATTAAAATACAACATGAAACATAAAATCAAATAAATGCCCGCTACTTGGATGCGAGCGCACTTTCTTAAAATCATCACATTGTCTCCAGGAAACACTGCATCACCTTCACCAACGGTGCTGTTTAAAAAAAAAAAAATTCATTCTGAGGTAGTAACAAAGGCATCTGAATCAATATGTTCTGAATGGCCGACACTATCCTCTTAGAAATTCAGATGAAAGACACACACCCACCAACAGAAGCAGTCCTTCAGATGAAACCACAAGACGAAGAGGGAGGGGCAGAAAGAGGTAATGATGTCATCTTGTGGCTCAGACGGATAAGTGTGTGTGTGTGTGTGTGTGTGTGTGTGTGTGTGTGTGTGTGTGTGTGTGTGTGTGTGTGTGTGTGTGTGTGTGTGTGTGTGTGTGTGTGTGTGTATGTGTGTGTGTGTGTGTGCTGATAAACTAAGCTGGGTTTGAGATAATTGGGACATTTTCGGAAAGGTGATGTCATTCTTCCACCACTAGCCTCCCCCTCTCCCTCCGTCCATCTTTCACCCTCCCTCCATCCCTCGCCCTCCCTCTATCCCTCTCTCCCTCCCTCCATCCCTCCATCCATCTCCCCTCTCCCTCCCTCCCTCCCTCCCTCCCTCCCTCCCTCCCTCCCTCCCTCCCTCTTTGAATCTCAATGCAGGCGGTGAATTATCTTCTGAATAGACAGGGGTGTAAACTCCACCTCCCACTGAGCTACTGGCTGTGATGTAGGAGATGTTTAATACTGTGTGTTTGTGTGTGTGGACGGGAGGTAGCCGTATCTGCCCACCATCATCAGTCACCCACTGAGACCAATCACTTAAAAAGCTGCCAGGCTTCCAGGCTAGTAGGGGCTTGTGATGCTGAGGTTGGGGGAGAGGATCTGATGGGGTTGGGGATCTGGTGGGGTTGGGGATCTGATGGGGTTGGGGATCTGATGGGGTTGGGGATCTGGTGGGGTTGGGGATCTGATGGGGTTGGGGATCTGATGGGGTTGGGGATCTGGCGAGGTTGGGGGAGAGGATCTGATGGGGTTGGGGATCTGGTGGGGTCGGGGGAGAGGATCTGGTGGGGTTGGGGATCTGATGGGGATGGGGATCTGGTGAGGTTGGGGGAGAGGATCTGATGGGGTTAGGGATCTGGTGGGGTTTGGGATCTGATGGGGTAGGGGATCTGATGGGGTTGAGGGAGAGGATCTGATGGGGTTGGGGGAGAGGATCTGGTGGGGTTGGGGATCTGGTGGGGTTGGGAATCTGATGGGGTTGAGGGAGAGGATCTGATGGGGTTGGGGATCTGGTGAGGTTGGGGGAGAGGATCTGATGGGGTTGGGGATCTGGTGGGGTTGGGGGAGAGGATCTGATGGGGTTAGGGATCTGGTGGGGTTGGGGATCTGGTGGGGTTGGGGATCTGATGGGGTTGGGGATCTGATGGGGTTGGGGGAGAGGATCTGGTGAGGTTGGGGGAGAGGATCTGGTGGGGTTGGGGATCTGGTGGGGTTGGGAATCTGGTGGGGTTGGGGATCTGATGGGGTTGGGGATCTGGTGAGGTTGGGGGAGAGGATCTGATGGGGTTGGGGATCTGGTGGGGTTGGGGATCTGGTGGGGTTGGGGATCTGGTGGGGTTGGGGATCTGATGGGGTTGGGGATCTGATGGGGTTGGGGATCTGGTGACGTTGGGGGAGAGGATCTGATGGGGTTGGGGATCTGGTGGGGTTGGGGATCTGATGGGGTTGGGGATCTGGTGGGGTTGGGGAACTGGTGGAGTTGGGGGAGAGGATCTGGTGGGGTTGGGGATCTGGTGGGGTTGGGGATCTGATGGGGTTGGGGATCTAATGAGGTTGGGGATCTAATGAGGTTGGGGGAGAGGATCTGATGGGGTTGGGGATCTGGTGGGGTTGGGGATGTGATGGGGTTGGGGATCTGGTGGGGTTGGGGGAGAGGATCTGATGGGGTCGGGGATCTGGTGGGGTTGGGGATCTGATGGGGTTGAGGATCTGGTGGGATTGGGGATATGATGGGGTTGGGGATCTGGCGAGTTTGGGGATCTGATGGGGTTGGGGATCTGATGGGGTTGGGGATCTGGTGATTTTGGGGGAGAGGATCTGATGGGGTCGGGGATCTGGTGGGGTTAGGGATCTGATGGGGTTGGGGATCTGGTGGGGTTGGGGATCTGGTGGAGTTGGGGGAGAGGATCTGGTGGGGTTGGGGATCTGATGGGGTTTTGGATCTAATGGGGTTGGGGGAGAGGATCTGATGGGGTTGGGGATCTGGTGGGGTTGGGTTGGGGGAGAGGATCTGCTGGGGTTGGGGATCTGTTGGGGTTGGAGATCTGGTGGAGTTGGGGGAGAGGATCTGGTGGGGTTGGGGATCTGGTTGGTTTGGGGATCTGATGGGGTTGGGGATCTGATGGGGTTGGAGATCTAATGGGGTTGGGGGAGAGGATCTGATGGGGTTGGGGATCTGGTGGGGTTGGGGGAGAGGATCTGATGGGGTTGGGGATCTGGTGAGGTTGGGGGAGAGGATTTGATGGGGTCAGGGATCTGGTGGGATTGGGGATCTGATGGGGTTGGGGATCTGGTGGGGTTGGGGGAGAGGATCTGATGGGGTCGGGGATCTGTTGGGGTTGGAGATCTGGTGGAGTTGGGGGAGAGGATCTGGTGGGGATGGGGATCTGGTTGGTTTGGGGATCTGATGGGGTTGGGGATCTGATTGGGTTGGAGATCTAATGGGGTTGGGGGAGAGGATCTGATGGGGTTGGGGATCTGGTGGGGTTGGGGGAGAGGATCTGATGGGGTTGGGGATCTGGTGAGGTTGGGGGAGAGGATCTGATGGGGTCGGGGATCTGGTGGGGTTGGGGATCTGATGGGGTTGAGGATATGGTGGGATTGGGGATCTGGCGAGGTTGGGGATCTGATGGGGTTGGGGATCTGGTGATTTTGGGGGAGAGGATCTGATGGGGTTGGGGATCTGGTGGGGTTGGGGATCTGATGGGGTTGGGGATCTGGTGGGGTTGGGGATATGGTGGAGTTGGGGGAGAGGATCTGGTGGGGTTGGGGATCTGGTGGGGTTGGGGATCTGATGGGGTTGGGGATCTGATGGGGTTGGGGATCTAATGTGGTTGGGGGAGAGTATCTGATGGGGTTGGGGATCTGGTGGGGTTGGGGATCTGTTGGAGTTGGGGGAGAGGATCTGGTGGGGTTGGGATCTGGTGGGGTTGGGGATCTGATGGGGTTGGGGATCTGGCGAGGTTGGGGATCTGGCGAGGTTGGGGATCTGGCGAGGTTGGGGATCTGATGGGGTTGGGGATCTGATGGGGTTGGGGATCTGGTGATTTTGGGGGAGAGGATCTGATGGGGTTGGGGATCTGGTGGTGTTGGGGATCTGATGGGGTTGGGGATCTGGTGAGGTTGGGGGAGTGGATCTGATGGGGTTGGGGATCTGGTGGGGTTGGGGATCTGATGGGGTTGGGGATCTGGCGAGGTTGGGGATCTGGTGGGGTTGGGGATCTGATGGGGTTGGGGATCTGGTGGGGTTGGGGATCTGGCGAGGTTGGGGATCTGATGGGGTTGGGGATCTGATGATTTTGGGGGAGAGGATCTGATGGGGTTGGGGATCTGATGGGGTTGGAGATCTGGTGGGTTTGGGGATCTGATGGGGTTGGGGATCTGGTGGGGTTGGGGCTCTGATGAGGTTGGGGATCTGGTGAGGTTGGGGCTCTGATGAGGTTGGGGCTCTGGTGAGGTTGGGGCTCTGGTGAGGTTGGGGATCTGATGAGGTTGGGGCTCTGGTGGGGTTGGGATCTGATGGGGTTGGGGATCTGGTGATTTTGGGGGAGAGGATCTGATGGGGTTGGGGATCTGATGGGGTTGTGAATCTGGTGAGGTTGGGGGAGAGGATCTGATGGGGTTGGGGATCTGGTGGGGTTGGGGATCTGATGGGGTTGGGGATCTGGCGAGGTTGGGGATCTGGTGGGGTTGGGATCTGATGGGGTTGGGGATCTGGTGGGGTTGGGGATCTGATGGGGTTGGGGATCTGGCGAGGTTGAGGATCTGATGGGTTTGGGGATCTGATGATTTTGGGGGAGAGGATATGATGGGGTTGGGGATCTGGTGGGGTTGGGGATCTGATGGGGTTGGGGATCTGGTGAGGTTGGGGGAGGGGATCTGATGGGGTTGGGGATCTGGTGGGGTTGGGGTTCTGGTGGAGTTGGGGATCTGATGGGGTTGGGGATCTGGTGGGGTTGGGGATCTGATGGGGTTGGGGATCTGGCGAGTTTGGGGATCTGATGGGGTTGGGGATCTGATGGGGTTGGGGATCTGGTGATTTTGGGGGAGAGGATCTGATGGGGTCGGGGATCTGGTGGGGTTAGGGATCTGATGGGGATGGGGATCTGGTGGAGTTGGGGGAGAGGATCTGGTGGGGTTGGGGATCTGATGGGGTTTTGGATCTAATGGGGTTGGGGGAGAGGATCTGATGGGGTTGGGGATCTGGTGGGGTTGGGTTGGGGGAGAGGATCTGCTGGGGTTGGGGATCTGTTGGGGTTGGAGATCTGGTGGAGTTGGGGGAGAGGATCTGGTGGGGTTGGGGATCTGATGAGGTTGGGGCTCTGGTGGGGTTGGGGATCTGGTGGGGTTGGGGCTCTGGTGAGGTTGGGGCTCTGGTGGGATTGGGGATCTGGTGGTGTTGGGGCTCTGGTGGGGTTGGGGATCTGGTGGGGTTGGGGCTCTGGTGGGGTTGGGGATCGGGTGGGGTTGGGGCTCTGATGAGGTTTGGGCTCTGGTGAGGTTGGGGCTCTGGTGAGGTTGGGGATCTGAAGAGGTTGGGGCTCTGGTGGGGTTGAGGCTCTGGTGGGGTTGGGGATTGTGTGGGGTTGGGGCTCTGGTGGGGTTTGGTGCTCTGGTGAGGTTGGTGCTCTGGTGAGGTTGGGGATCTGTTGGGGTTGGCTCTAGTGAGGTTGGGGATCTGGTGGGGTTGGGGATCTGGTGGGGTTGGCGATCTGATGAGGTTGGGGATCTGGTGAGGTTAGGGGAGAGGATCTGATGGGGTTGGGGATCTGGTGGGGTTGGGGATCTGATGGGGTTGGGGATCTGGCGAGGTTGGGGATCTGGTGGGGTTGGGGATCTGATGGGGTTGGGGATCTGGTGGGGTTAGGGATCTGATGGGGTTGGGGATCTGGCGAGGTTGGGGATCTGATGGGTTTGGGGATCTGATGATTTTGGGGGAGAGGATATGATGGGGTTGGGGATCTGGTGGGGTTGGGGATCTGATGGGGTTGGGGATCTGGTGAGGTTGGGGGAGAGGATCTGATGGGGTTGGGGATCTGGTGGGGTTGGGGATCTGGTGGGGTTGGGGATCTGATGGGGTTGGGGATCTGGTGACGTTGGGGGAGAGGATCTGATGGGGTTGGGGATCTGGTGGGGTTGGGGATCTGATGGGGTTGGGGATCTGGTGGGGTTGGGGAACTGTTGGAGTTGGGGGAGAGGATCTGGTGGGGTTGGGGATCTGGTGGGGTTGGGGATCTGATGGGGTTGGGGATCTAATGAGGTTGGGGATCTAATGAGGTTGGGGGAGAGGATCTGATGGGGTTGGGGATCTGGTGGGGTTGGGGATGTGATGGGGTTGGGGATCTGGTGGGGTTGGGGGAGAGGATCTGATGGGGTCGGGGATCTGGTGGGGTTGGGGATCTGATGGGGTTGAGGATCTGGTGGGATTGGGGATATGATGGGGTTGGGGATCTGGCGAGTTTGGGGATCTGATGGGGTTGGGGATCTGATGGGGTTGGGGATCTGGTGATTTTGGGGGAGAGGATCTGATGGGGTCGGGGATCTGGTGGGGTTAGGGATCTGATGGGGATGGGGATCTGGTGGAGTTGGGGGAGAGGATCTGGTGGGGTTGGGGATCTGATGGGGTTTTGGATCTAATGGGGTTGGGGGAGAGGATCTGATGGGGTTGGGGATCTGGTGGGGTTGGGTTGGGGGAGAGGATCTGCTGGGGTTGGGGATCTGTTGGGGTTGGAGATCTGGTGGAGTTGGGGGAGAGGATCTGGTGGGGTTGGGGATCTGGTTGGTTTGGGGATCTGATGGGGTTGGGGATCTGATGGGGTTGGAGATCTAATGGGGTTGGGGGAGAGGATCTGATGGGGTTGGGGATCTGGTGGGGTTGGGGAGAGGATCTGATGGGGTTGGGGATCTGGTGAGGTTGGGGAGAGGATTTGATGGGGTCAGGGATCTGGTGGGGTTGGGGATCTGATGGGGTTGGGGATCTGGTGGGGTTGGGGGAGAGGATCTGATGGGGTCGGGGATCTGTTGGGGTTGGAGATCTGGTGGAGTTGGGGGAGAGGATCTGGTGGGGATGGGGATCTGGTTGGTTTGGGGATCTGATGGGGTTGGGGATCTGATTGGGTTGGAGATCTAATGGGGTTGGGGGAGAGGATCTGATGGGGTTGGGGATCTGGTGGGGTTGGGGGAGAGGATCTGATGGGGTTGGGGATCTGGTGAGGTTGGGGGAGAGGATCTGATGGGGTCGGGGATCTGGTGGGGTTGGGGATCTGATGGGGTTGAGGATATGGTGGGATTGGGGATCTGGCGAGGTTGGGGATCTGATGGGGTTGGGGATCTGGTGATTCTGGGGAGAGGATCTGATGGGGTTGGGGATCTGGTGGGGTTGGGGATCTGATGGGGTTGGGGATCTGGTGGGGTTGGGGATATGGTGGAGTTGGGGGAGAGGATCTGGTGGGGTTGGGGATCTGGTGGGGTTGGGGATCTGATGGGGTTGGGGATCTGATGGGGTTGGGGATCTAATGTGGTTGGGGGAGAGGATCTGATGGGGTTGGGGATCTGGTGGGGTTGGGGATCTGTTGGAGTTGGGGGAGAGGATCTGGTGGGGTTGGGATCTGGTGGGGTTGGGGATCTGATGGGGTTGGGGATCTGGCGAGGTTGGGGATCTGGCGAGGTTGGGGATCTGATGGGGTTGGGGATCTGATGGGGTTGGGGATCTGGTGATTTTGGGGGAGAGGATCTGATGGGGTTGGATCATCTGGTGGTGTTGGGGATCTGATGGGGTTGGGGATCTGGTGAGGTTGGGGGAGTGGATCTGATGGGGTTGGGGATCTGGTGGGGTTGGGGATCTGATGGGGTTGGGGATCTGATGGGGTTGGGGATCTGGTGGGGTTGGGGATCTGGCGAGGTTGGGGATCTGGTGGGGTTGGGGATCTGATGGGGTTGGGGATCTGGTGGGGTTGGGGATCTGGCGAGGTTGGGGATCTGATGGGGTTGGGGATCTGATGATTTTGGGGAGAGGATCTGATGGGGTTGGGGATCTGATGGGGTTGGAGATCTGGTGGGTTTGGGGATCTGATGGGGTTGGGGATCTGGTGGGGTTGGGGCTCTGATGAGGTTGGGGATCTGGTGAGGTTGGGGCTCTGATGAGGTTGGGGCTCTGGTGAGGTTGGGGCTCTGGTGAGGTTGGGGATCTGATGAGGTTGGGGCTCTGGTGGGGTTGGGATCTGATGGGGTTGGGGATCTGGTGATTTTGGGGGAGAGGATCTGATGGGGTTGGGGATCTGATGGGGTTGTGAATCTGGTGAGGTTGGGGGAGAGGATCTGATGGGGTTGGGGATCTGGTGGGGTTGGGGATCTGATGGGGTTGGGGATCTGGCGAGGTTGGGGATCTGGTGGGGTTGGGGATCTGATGGGGTTGGGGATCTGATGGGGTTGGGGATCTGGCGAGGTTGGGGATCTGATGGGTTTGGGGATCTGATGATTTTGGGGGAGAGGATATGATGGGGTTGGGGATCTGGTGGGGTTGGGGATCTGATGGGGTTGGGGATCTGGTGAGGTTGGGGGAGGGGATCTGATGGGGTTGGGGATCTGGTGGGGTTGGGGTTCTGGTGGAGTTGGGGATCTGATGGGGTTGGGGATCTGGTGGGGTTGGGGATCTGATGGGGTTGGGGATCTGGTGAGGTTGGGGCTCTGATGAGGTTTGGGATCTGGTGAGGTTGGGGATCTGATGAGGTTGGGGCTCTGGTGGGGTTGGGGATCTGGTGGGGTTGGGGCTCTGGTGAGGTTGGGGCTCTGGTGGGATTGGGGATCTGGTGGTGTTGGGGCTCTGGTGGGGTTGGGGATCTGGTGGGGTTGGGGCTCTGGTGGGGTTGGGGATCGGGTGGGGTTGGGGCTCTGATGAGGTTTGGGCTCTGGTGAGGTTGGGGCTCTGGTGAGGTTGGGGATCTGAAGAGGTTGGGGCTCTGGTGGGGTTGAGGCTCTGGTGGGGTTGGGGATTGTGTGGGGTTGGGGCTCTGGTGGGGTTTGGTGCTCTGGTGAGGTTGGTGCTCTGGTGAGGTTGGGGATCTGTTGGGGTTGGCTCTGGTGAGGTTGGGGATCTGGTGGGGTTGGGGATCTGGTGGGGTTGGCGATCTGATGAGGTTGGGGATCTGGTGAGGTTAGGGGAGAGGATCTGATGGGGTTGGGGATCTGGTGGGGTTGGGGATCTGATGGGGTTGGGGATCTGGCGAGGTTGGGGATCTGGTGGGGTTGGGGATCTGATGGGGTTGGGGATCTGGTGGGGTTAGGGATCTGATGGGGTTGGGGATCTGGCGAGGTTGGGGATCTGATGGGTTTGGGGATCTGATGATTTTGGGGGAGAGGATATGATGGGGTTGGGGATCTGGTGGGGTTGGGGATCTGATGGGGTTGGGGATCTGGTGAGGTTGGGGGAGAGGATCTGATGGGGTTGGGGATCTGGTGGGGTTGGGGATCTGGTGGGGTTGGGGATCTGATGGGGTTGGGGATCTGGTGAGGTTGGGGCTCTGATGAGGTTCGGGATCTGGTGGGGTTGGGGCTCTGGTGAGGTTGCGGCTCTGGTGGGATTGGGGATCTGGTGGGGTTGGGGCTCTGGTGGGGTTGGGGATCTGGTGGGGTTGGGGATCTGGTGGGGTTGGGGATCTGGTGGGGTTGGGGATCTGATGGGGTTGGGGATCTGGTGAGGTTGGGGCTCTGATGAGGTTCGGGATCTGGTGGGGTTGGGGCTCTGGTGAGGTTGCGGCTCTGGTGGGATTGGGGATCTGGTGGGGTTGGGGCTCTGGTGGGGTTGGGGATCTGGTGGGGTTGGGGCTCTGGTGGGGTTGGGGCTCTGGTGGGGTTGGGGCTCTGGTGGGGTTTGGGGATCGGGTGGGGTTGGGGCTCTGGTGGGGTTTGGTGCTCTGGTGGGTTTGGGGCTCTGGTGTGGTTGGGGCTCTGGTGGGGTTGGGGCTCTGGTGGGGATGGGGCTCTGGTGGGGTTGGCTCTGGTATGGCTCTTTTGTGCACTACTTTACATAGGGCTCTTGTCATAAGTAGTGCACTAGTTTACATAGGGCTCTGGTCATAAGTAGTGCACTAGTTTACATAGGGCTCTGGTCATAAGTAGTGCACTAATCGGGTGCCAGTTAGGACCCAACCCACACTGTTGTCCTCAGCTTTTGGTTCTACTCATTTACATGTTCAAGTTCCCGGGACTTCACAGTTCCTTTATGGGGCTTCACAGCCCTTCAGAGTTCCTTTATGGGGCTTCACAGCCCTTCACAGTTCCTTTATGGGGCTTCACAGCCCTTCACAGTTCCTTTATGAGGCTTCACAGCCCTTCAGAGTTCCTTTATGGGACTTCACAGCCCTTCACAGTTCCTTTATGGGGCTTCACAGCCCTTCAGAGTTCCTTTATGGGACTTCACAGCCCTTCAGAGTTCTCCTCTAAAAATGTTTCTGGTACTTCACAGCTCTTCAGAGTTTCTCTCAAAATGTTTTCATCCAAGCAGCTGCTGTTTCAGGCTTGAACACTTTTTCTCCCCTAAAATATGTATGTATCTTTTTTTACAGTTACATGTTCGTTGCAGCTCTGAAAGCTGCGGTTTCTTCTTAGCAGTTATATCTAGCGCCAGATAGCCAGGCACAAAGGCATAGACTTCCAGACAAACAGGCACAAAGGCATAGACTTCCAGACAAACAGGCACAAAGGCATAGACTTCCAGACAAACAGGCACAAAGGCATAGACTTCCAGACAAACAGGCACAAAGGCATAGACTTCCAGACAAACAGGCACAAAGGCATAGACTTCCAGACAAACAGGCACAAAGGCATAGACTTCCAGACAAACAGGCACAAAGATATTATCAAGGCACAAGGCGAGAACCAAATGTAGACAGAGGACGCAGATGGTTGGAGTCTTACAATGTTTATTAATCCAAAGGGGAAGGCAAGAGAATTGTCGTGGACAGGCAAAAAGGTCAACACTAGATCAGAGTCCAGGAGGTACAGAGTGGCAGACAGGCTCAAGGTCAAGGAAGGCAGAATGGTCAGGCAGGCAGAATGGTCAGGCAGGCAGAATGGTCAGGCAGGCATGTACAGAGTCCAGAACATGCAAGGGTCAAAACCGGGAGGACTAGAAAAAGGAGAATAGCAAAAAGCAGGAGAACGGGGAAAACGTGCTGGTTGACTTGGAAACATACAACACAAACTGGCACAGAGAGACAGGAAACACAGGGATAAATACACTGGGGATGTAACGGCTTTCGTCTGGTGGAAGAGAAGCGGAACAAAATGCAGCGTGGTGGTTATTCATGTTCTTTAATGAAATGAACTAGACATGAAATAACTTAACAATACAAAACAACAAACGGACCGCGGATCTGGTGACAACAAACACAGAGACAGGAACAATCACCCACGAAATACTCAAAGAATATGGCCTCCTAAATATGGTTCCCAATCAGAGACAACGATAATCACCTGACTCTGATTGAGAACCGCCTCAGGCAGCCATAAACTATGCTAGACACCCCCAAGACAAAACACACCACAAAAAACCCATGTCACACCCCGACCTGACCAAATAAATGCAGACAAACACAATATATTACCACCAGGGTGTGACAGGGGAAAATAAGCGACACCTGGAGGGAGTTGAGACAATCATAAGGACAGGTGAAATAGATCAGGGCGTGACAGATATAGACTTCCAGACAAACACACAGACAGACAGACAGACACAAAGATATAGACTTCCATTACATGTTGACATTAGCCCACGGATGGTCTATCACATTACGTGTTATCATTACACCACGGATGGTCTATCACATTACATGTTATCATTAGACCAACCACGGGACCATCTTTTCCACTTTGTCCAAGAGGTGATGCTATGACATTGAGGGCAACCCTAGTAATGTACAGCATATATCTACTATTACACTTTTTCATACACTATCCAACCTCCCTTTTCACTTTGACAATTAGACAAAACAAGCTGTTCTCGTGTATGAAGTGACTGACTGGACTTTCACTCTGCACTCCCCTGCACTTGCCTGTCAACCTAAGAACTCAAGGCAGCGTGTGTGAGCTGTAAACAAGCTACCTTCCCTCCTTCCCCGCACACACACACACACACACACACACACACACACACACACACACACACACACACACACACACACACACACACACACACACGCAGCTCATGCTGTATCTAGGCAAAATAACCCTCAGAAACCACAAGCATGTGTGCGATCTTGTGATTTGATAAACAGCGCCTTCGGAAAGTATTCAGACACCTTGACTTTCTCCATATTTTGTTACATTACAGTCTTATTTTAAAATATATTAAATGTTTTTTTCCCCTCATCAATCAACAGACAAAACCCAATAATGACAAAGCAACAAAAAAAAATATATATATATATATATATATATATATATATATAATAGAAACTGAAATATCACATTTACATAAGTATTCAGACCCTTTACTCAGTACTTTGTTGAAGCACCTCACAGCCTCACAGTTTTCTTGGATATGACGCTACAAGCTTGGCACGCCTGTATTTGGGGAGTTTCTCCCATTCTTCTCTGCAGATCCTCTCAAGCTCTGTCAGGTTGGATGGGGAACGTTGCTGCACAGCTATTTTCAAGTCTTTCCAGAGATGTTCGATCGGGTTCAAGTGCGGGCTCTGGCTGGGCCACTCAAGGACATTCAGAGACTTGTCCCGAAGCCACTCCTGAGTTGTCTTGACTATGTGCTTAGGGTCATTGTCCTGTTTGAAGGTGAACCTTCGCCCCAGTCTGAGATCCTGAGTCCTCTGGAGCAGGTTTTCATCAAGGATCTCTCTGTAGTTTGCGCCGTTCATCTTTCCCTTGATCCTGACTAGTCTCCCAGTCCCTGCCGCTGAAAAAACATCACCCACAACATGATGCTGCCACCACCATGCTTCACCATAGAGTTGGTGTAAGGTTTCCTCCAGACGTGACACTTGGCAATCAGGCCAAAGAGCTCAATCTTGGTTTCATCAGACCAGGGAATCGTGATTCTCATGAGGTCTGAGAGTCTTTTAGGTGCCTTTTGGCAAACTCCAAGCGGTCTGTCATGTGCCTTTTACTGAGGAGTGGCTTCTGTCTGGCCACTCTACCATAAAGGCCTGATTGGTGGAGTGCTGTGGAGATGGTTGTCCTTCTGGAAGGTTCTCTCATCTCCACAGAGGAACTCTGGAGCTCAGTCAGAGTAACCATCGGGTTCTTGGTCACCTCCCTGACCAAGACCCTTCTCCCCAGATTGCTCAGTTTGGCTGGGCAGCCAGCTCTAGGAAGAGTCTTGGTGGTTCCAAACTTCTTCCATTTAAGAATGATGGAGGCCACTGTGTTCTTGGGGACCTTCAATGCTGCAGAAATGTTCTGGTACCCTTCCCCAGATCTGTGCCTCGACACAATCCAAGGGTCTGAATACTTATGCTAATAAAGTATTTCTGTTTTTTTTATTTTTAATACTAAAAAACAATATATATAAAATAAAATAAACATTTCCTGCTTTGTCATTATGGGGTATTGTTGTGTGTAGATTGATCAGGAAAACAAAGAATTTTAGAACAAGACTGTAAGGTAACAACATTTGAAAATAGGTCAAGGGGTCTGAATACTTTCCAAATTCACTGTATGCCCCCCCCCCCCCACACACACACTATGTGATCATATGATTGCATACCATTTATGTTGTCCCACTTGACTAGGTCACGGGGTAAAGGGGTTCACTTCACACCTTAAATAAGGAACTGAGAAAACAGAATGTCCTCCATCACCAACCACCATGTCCACACCCTCAGTCTATGGTGTTGAAATCAAATAGAAACCGTGCCGGAAAGTGAAATCACATCTGAAATAGCTAGCGCCCCATCACATGTACTGTACATCAAAATGGCATGTTGGTCTGATGTTGCCATTGGTTGGTTAGACTAACGATGTGTCCCAAATTACACACTATTCCCTATACATCCCTACCCCTGACGTGACCATGTGGAGGACGCCTCTATCATTCTGTCTGTCTGTCTGTCTGTCTGTCTGTCTGTCTGTCTGTCTGTCTGTCTGTCTGTCTGCCTGCTTTTGACCAGGGCCAAAAATGAATAGGGTGCCGTTTGGAACAAAAATGATGTGTCTAATGTCAAAGGGTCAAGCTTGTGAATCTCCATTGAGATTTGCGTCATTTTAGTCCAGGACTACCATTCCTTAACAATGTCTGAAAGTGACACTCTGGCCATCCTTAGAGGTGTTATAAACAGTGTCTGTGGCTGCTCTGACGAGCATCAGAAGAGGATGTGATGCCCAGCCTCAGACAGGTTACATAACAACCATCTACCACTGTAAACCTCCACCTTTACCTCCTCCCCTTAGTCAAGACCACCCACAAGCTAACCACACCCCGAATACAAGACCCATACCACCCACAACCCAACCACACCCCGAATACAAGACCTATACCACCCACAACCCAACCACACCCCGAATACAAGACCCATACCCCCCACAACCCAACAACACACCTAATACAAGACCCATACCACCCACAGCCCAACAACACACCTAATACAAGACCCATACCACCCACAACCCAACCACACCCCGAATACAAGACCCATACCCCCCACAACCCAACAACACACCTAATACAAGACCCATACCACCCACAGCCCAACAACACACCTAATACAAGACCCATACCACCCACAACCCAACCACACCCCGAATACAAGACCCATACCCCCACAACCCAACAACACACCTAATACAAGACCCATACCACCCACAGCCCAACAACACCCCTAATACAAGACCCATACCACCCACAAGCCAACCACACCCTGAATACAAGACCCATACCACCCACAACCCAACCACACCCGAATACAAGGCCCATACCACCCACAACCCAACAACACACCTAATACAAGACAAATACCACCCACAAGCCAACCACACCACGAATACAAGACCCATACCACCCACAACCCAACCACACCCCGAATACAAGACCCATACCACCCACAACACAACCACACCCCGAATACAAGACCCATACCACCCACAACCCAACAACACACCTAATACAAGACAAATACCACCCACAACCCAACAACACACCTAATACAAGACCCATACCACCCACAGCCCAACAACACACCTAATACAAGACCCATACCACCCACAACCCAACCACACCCCGAATACAAGACCCATACCCCCCACAAGCCAACAACACACCTAATACAAGACCCATACCACCCACAAGCCAACCACACCCCGAATACAAGACCCATACCACCCACAACCCAACCACACCCCGAATACAAGACCCATACCACCCACAACCCAACAACACACCTAATACAAGACAAATACCACCCACAACCCAACAACACACCTAATACAAGACCCATACCACCCACAACCCAACCACACCCCGAATACAAGACCCATACCCCCCACAACCCAACAACACACCTAATACAAGACCCACAGCCCAACAACACCCCTAATACAAGACCCATACCACCCACAAGCCAACCACACCCCGAATACAAGACCCATACCACCCACAACCCAACCACACCCCGAATACAAGACCCATACCACCCACAACCCAACAACACACCTAATACAAGACCCATACCACCCACAGCCCAACAACACCCCTAATACAAGACCCAAACATCCAACCACCCACAACCCAACCACACCCCTAATACAAGACCTATACCTCCCACAACCCAACCACACCCCGAATACAAGACCCAACAACACCCCTAATACAAGACATATACGACCCACAGCCCAACCACACCCCTAATACAAGACCCATGCCCCCCACAACCCAACAACACACCTAATACAAGACCCATACCCCCCACAACCCAACAACACACCTAATACAAGACCCATACCACCCACAGCCCAACAACACACCTAATACAAGACTCAACCACCCACAACCCAACCACACCCCTAATACAAGACCCAACCACACCCCTAATACAAGACCCAACCACCCACAACCCAAAAACACCCCTAATACAATAACCAACCACACCCCTAATACAAGACCCAACCACCCACAACCCATCCACACCCCTAATACAATATGACTTCAGGAATTCAATTAAATCCACCTCTAAACAAAATTACACATGTTAAGGTACACTAAAAATACAGCAGCACGTGCCTTTCAACTTAGTGAATTCGGTAATTTCAGCCACACCTGTCAACAGGTGTATAAAAGCGAGCACACAGCCATGCAATCTCCATAGACAAACACTGGCAGTAGAATGGCCTTACTGAAGATCTCGGTGACTTTCAATGTGGCACCGTCATTGGATGCCACCTTTCCAACAAGTCAATTCGTTAAATTTCTGCCCTGCTAGATCTGCCCCCCGGGTTAAAGTGCTGTTATTGTGAATTGTAAACATCTAGGAGCAACAATGGCTCAGCCGCGAAGTAGTGGGCCACACAAGCTCACAGAACGGGTCCGTCGAGGGCTGAAGCACGTAAGCACGCATAAATCATCTGTTCTCAGTTGCAACACTCACTACTGGGTACCAAACTACCACTTCCAGAACAAGAACTGTTTGTCCGGGTTTCCATGGCCTTGAAGCTGCATACAAGCCTAAGATCACCAATGTCAAGTGTCGGCAGGAGTGGGTGTGAAGCTCGCTGCAATTGGACACTGGAGCAGTGGAAACGCTTTCTCTAGAGTGATGAATCACGTTTCACCAACTGGCAGTCCGATGGACGAATCTGGGTTTGGCGGATGCCTGGAGAACGCTACCTGCCCAAATGCATAGTGCCAACTGTAAAGTTTGGTGGAGTAGAAATAGTGGTCTGGGGCTGTTTTTCATGGTTCGGCCCCCTTAGTTCCAGTGAAGGGAAATCTTAATGCTACAGCATACAATGACATTCTATATGATTTTTTTTGTGGCAACAGTTTGGGGAAGGCCCTTTCCTGTTTCAGCATGACAATGCCCCCTGTGCACAAAGCAAAGTCCATACAGAATTGGTTTGTTGAGATCGGTGTGGAAAAACTTGACTGGTCTGTACAGAGTCCTGACCTCAACACCTTTGGCATGAATTGGAATGCCGACTGCAAGCCTAATTGCCCAACAGATAGGGCTATCTTCTGTAAACCACCCCTACCTTGTCACAACACAACTGATTGGCTCAAGCGTATTAAAAAGAAAAGAGATTCCACAAATTCACTTTTAACAAGGCACACCTGTTAAATTAAATGCATTCCGGGTGACTACCTCATGAAGCAGGTTGAGAGAATACCGACATTGTGCAAAGCTGTCATCAAGGAAAAGGGTGGCTACTTGAAGAATCTTAAACATAAATATATTTTTATTTCTTCAACACTTTTTTGGTCAGTACGTCCATCATGCCTCACAACCGCAGACCACGTTAATGGCGTCATGTGGGTGATTGGTTTGCTGATGTCAACCTTGTGAACAGAGTGTCCCATGGTGGGTTTATGGTATGGGCAGGCATAAGCTACAGACAACGAACACAATTGCATTTTATCAATGGCAATTTGAATGCACAGAGATACCGTGATAAGATCCTGAGGCCCCTTGTCGTGCCATTCATCCGCCGCCATCACCTCATGTTTCATCATGATAATGCACGGCCCCATGGCGCAAGGATCTGGACACAATTCCTGGAAGCTGAACATGTCCCAGTTCTTCCATGGCCTGTGTACTCATGTCACCCATTGAGCATGTTTGGGATACTCTGGATCCACAGTTCCCGCAAATATCCAGCAACTTTGCACAGCCATTGAAGAGGAGTGGGACATCATTCCACAGGCCACAATCAACAGCCTGATAAACTCTATGCAAAGGAGATGTGTCACGCTGAGTGAGGCAAATGGTGGTCACACCACATACTGACTGGTTTTCGGATCCATGCCCCTACCTTTTTTTTTAAAGGTATCTGTGACCAACAGATGTATATCTGTATACCTCAGTCATGTGAAATCCATAGATTAGGACCTAAATCATTTATTTCAATTGACAGATTTCCTTCTATGAACTGTAACTCAGTAAAATCATTGAAATGAGTGCATGTTGTGTTTACATTTTGGTTCAGTTTATGTTTATGTTTATGTTTTTGTTTATTGAGACAATTACACCAATGACCATTCAAGTTTATCTTTAAAAAAAATATATATATATATATTTTATTTTTTATATATGTAAAACTTGTGTCAAAATATTTAGGCAAATTAGCTGTTTAACTCATTGATTCCCGTTGATTCTGCTTTGTGTATACCATTCTGCTTTGTAGTATACCATTCTGCTTTGTGTATACCATTCTGCTTTGTAGTATACCACTCTGCTTTGTAGTATACCATTCTGCTTTGTGTATACCACTCTGCTTTGTAGTATACCACTCTGCTTTGTAGTATACCACTCTGCTTTGTAGTATACCACTCTGCTTTGTGTATACCACTCTGCTTTGTGTATACCACTCTGCTTTGTGTATACCACTCTGCTTTGTAGTATACCACTCTGCTTTGTAGTATACCACTCTGCTTTGTGTATACCACTCTGCTTTGTGTATACCACTCTGCTTTGTGTATACCACTCTGCTTTGTAGTATACCACTCTGCTTTGTGTATACCACTCTGCTTTGTGTATACCACTCTGCTTTGTAGTATACCACTCTGCTTTGTAGTATACCACTCTGCTTTGTGTATACCACTCTGCTTTGTGTATACCACTCTGCTTTGTAGTATACCACTCTGCTTTGTGTATACCACTCTGCTTTGTAGTATACCATTCTGCTTTGTAGTATACCACTCTGCTTTGTAGTATACCACTCTGCTTTGTAGTATACCACTCTGCTTTGTGTATACCATTCTGCTTTGTGTATACCACTCTGCTTTGTAGTATACCACTCTGCTTTGTGTATACCATTCTGCTTTGTGTATACCACTCTGCTTTGTAGTATACCACTCTGCTTTGTAGTATACCACTCTGCTTTGTAGTATACCACTCTGCTTTGTAGTATACCACTCTGCTTTGTAGTATACCACTCTGCTTTGTAGTATACCACTCTGCTTTGTAGTATACCACTCTGCTTTGTAGTATACCACTCTGCTTTGTAGTATACCACTCTGCTTTGTGTATACCATTCTGCTTTGTGTATACCATTCTGCTTTGTAGTATACCATTCTGCTTTGTGTATACCATTCTGCTTTGTGTATACCATTCTGCTTTGTAGTATACCATTCTGCTTTGTAGTATACCACTCTGCTTTGTAGTATACCACTCTGCTTTGTGTATACCATTCTGCTTTGTAGTATACCATTCTGCTTTGTGTATACCATTCTGCTTTGTAGTATACCACTCTGCTTTGTGTATACCATTCTGCTTTGTGTATACCATTCTGCTTTGTAGTATACCATTCTGCTTTGTGTATACCATTCTGCTTTGTGTATACCATTCTGCTTTGTGTATACCATTCTGCTTTGTAGTATACCATTCTGCTTTGTGTATACCATTCTGCTTTGTGTATACCATTCTGCTTTGTAGTATACCATTCTGCTTTGTGTATACCATTCTGCTTTGTGTATACCATTCTGCTTTGTGTATACCATTCTGCTTTGTAGTATACCATTCTGCTTTGTGTATACCATTCTGCTTTGTGTATACCATTCTGCTTTGTAGTATACCACTCTGCTTTGTAGTATACCACTCTGCTTTGTAGTATACCATTCTGCTTTGTGTATACCATTCTGCTTTGTAGTATACCATTCTGCTTTGTGTATAGCATTCTGCTTTGTAGTATACCATTCTGCTTTGTAGTATACCACTCTGCTTTGTAGTATACCATTCTGCTTTGTAGTATACCATTCTGCTTTGTAGTATACCATTCTGCTTTGTAGTATACCATTCTGCTTTGTAGTATACCATTCTGCTTTGTAGTATACCATTCTGCTTTGTGTATAGCATTCTGCTTTGTAGTATACCATTCTGCTTTGTAGTATACCACTCTGCTTTGTAGTATACCATTCTGCTTTGTAGTATACCACTCTGCTTTGTAGTATACCACTCTGCTTTGTAGTATACCATTCTGCTTTGTAGTATACCACTCTGCTTTGTAGTATACCATTCTGCTTTGTAGTATACCATTCTGCTTTGTAGTATACCACTCTGCTTTGTAGTATACCACTCTGCTTTGTAGTATACCATTCTGCTGTGTGTATACCACTCTGCTTTGTAGTATACCACTCTGCTTTGTAGTATACCATTCTGCTTTGTAGTATACCACTCTGCTTTGTAGTATACCATTCTGCTTTGTAGTATACCACTCTGCTTTGTAGTATACCATTCTGCTTTGTAGTATACCATTCTGCTTTGTAGTATACCATTCTGCTTTGTAGTATACCACTCTGCTTTGTAGTATACCATTTTGCTTTGTAGTATCCCATTCTGCTTTGTGATGGATTGCTGATGTCACTCTCTGGGCTCTCTGACCCTAACCCTGCCTGTGAGAGATGGTCACATAACTAAAAAGGTAATCTAATATACATATGACCTGACCACTCCCGAATCTCTTCACTAACTTCCCTTCACTGTCACAGAGTGGAACCTCCGGACATGTGGACGTAATGACGCCGTGAGTCTGTAGGAGTGAGGTCATCTGAGCCACAGGATTACAACTGAGGCATATGGCCGTAGGCCTCCAATGGTGTAACTGTACCGGTCCGATTGAAACAAAGTATCGATTTATTGATGATCTATTCTGTCCGCTAATCTCAAATTGTCTGTCGTGAGACCTCTGTAAAAGATGTATTGTTGATGTCAACAGGGATCTATTAGCCTCCTCTTTTTGTACTGTGAAATGCAGACATATTTTTATCGCATTAATTCATGACATAAATGTACGATGCACAGCCTAGATAAAATAACAACGATGCTTTTTTGAATTATGTCAATGAAGCATTGCAAGGTATGTACCAGGGTTGGGGTTAATCCCACAATTCTCTCTCCCTCTAAATTCCATTTAAGTCCATTCAAATTCCAGGTCAGGTCTTTAAATTCAGAGATAATTTAATTCCTCTTAATTCCAATGTAAAGTAAATTCCAAGAATACAATTCAATATTTTTATCCCCAACAATTCCAGAAATTCGAAATTAAATTCTCTCAGTCTTTCAGGCTATTCATGTCACTGTTCAGACAGCCTAGCGATACTGGAAATATAGGAATACAGGTTGAAATGATGCAAAAACAAATCCAACAGTCAATTTGATTAATTCCATTAACTGTGAAATGCAAAAATATTGAGTTTCAAAACAATTCAGTTCCAAAAATTACATTCCAATTCAAAGAGTCCAAACAGTCGAATTCCAAATAAATTCCAATTCCATAACTTGAAGATTTAATTACATTTGAATTAAAACAAAGTAAATTCTCCACTTCATAAGTGAATTCAAGAATTGAAATGTCTAATTAAATTGGAATTGAACCCAACCCTGGTATGTACACAGTCAGTCAAGTATGTTCTTAACTGTTGTGACACCAAGGTGACAATGACAAAGTGAGGAAAACAAAACAGTGATTCCTCTGAAGTCTTTTAACTACATGATGGTGTCGTGGTGCTCTAAAAGCCTGGTTTACCTTTCCACCTGATGGTGTCGTGGTGCTCTAAAAGCCTGGTTTACCTTTCCACCTGATGGTGTCGTGGTGCTCTTAAAAGCCTGGTTTACCTTTCCACCTGATGGTGTCGTGGTGCTCTAAAAGCCTGGTTTACCTTTCCACCTGATGGTGTCGTGGTGCTCTAAAAGCCTGGTTTACCCTTCCAGCTGATGGTGTCGTGGTGCTCTAAAAGCCTGGTTCACCCTTCCACCTGATGGTGTCGTGGTGCTCTAAAAGCCTGGTTTACCTTTCCACCTGATGGTGTCGTGGTGTGCTAAAAGCCTGGTTTACCTTTCCACCTGATGGTGTCGTGGTGCTCTAAAAGCCTGGTTTACCCTTCCAGCTGATGGTGTCGTGGTGCTCTAAAAGCCTGGTTCACCCTTCCACCTGATGGTGTCGTGGTGCTCTAAAAGCCTGGTTTACCTTTCCACCTGATGGTGTCGTGGTGCTCTAAAAGCCTGGTTTACCTTTCCACCTGATGGTGTCGTGGTGCTCTAAAAGCCTGGTTTACCTTTCCACCTGATGGTGTCGTGGTGCTCTAAAAGCCTGGTTTACCTTTCCACCTGATGGTGTCGTGGTGCTCTAAAAGCCTGGTTTACCTTTCCACCTGATGGTGTCGTGGTGCTCTAAAAGCCTGGTTTCCCTTCCACCTGATGGTGTCGTGGTGCTCTAAAAGCCTGGTTCACCCTTCCACCTGATGGTGTCGTGGTGCTCTAAAAGCCTGGTTTACCTTTCCACCTGATGGTGTCGTGGTGCTCTAAAAGCCTGGTTTACCTTTCCACCTGATGGTGTCGTGGTGCTCTAAAAGCCTGGTTTACCCTTCCAGCTGATGGTGTCGTGGTGCTCTAAAAGCCTGGTTCACCCTTCCACCTGATGGTGTCGTGGTGCTCTAAAAGCCTGGTTTACCTTTCCACCTGATGGTGTCGTGGTGCTCTAAAAGCCTGGTTTACCTTTCCACCTGATGGTGTCGTGGTGCTCTAAAAGCCTGGTTTACCTTTCCACCTGATGGTGTCGTGGTGCTCTAAAAGCCTGGTTTACCTTTCCACCTGATGGTGTCGTGGTGCTCTAAAAGCCTGGTTTACCCTTCCAGCTGATGGTGTCGTGGTGCTCTAAAAGCCTGGTTCACCCTTCCACCTGATGGTGTCGTGGTGCTCTAAAAGCCTGGTTTCCCTTTCCACCTGATGGTGTCGTGGTGCTCTAAAAGCCTGGTTTACCTTTCCACCTGATGGTGTCGTGGTGCTCTAAAAGCCTGGTTTACCTTTCCACCTGATGGTGTCGTGGTGCTCTAAAAGCCTGGTTTACCCTTCCAGCTGATGGTGTCGTGGTGCTCTAAAAGCCTGGTTCACCCTTCCACCTGATGGTGTCGTGGTGCTCTAAAAGCCTGGTTTACCTTTCCACCTGATGGTGTCGTGGTGCTCTAAAAGCCTGGTTTACCTTTCCACCTGATGGTGTCGTGGTGCTCTAAAAGCCTGGTTTACCTTTCCACCTGATGGTGTCGTGGTGCTCTAAAAGCCTGGTTTACCTTTCCACCTGATGGTGTCGTGGTGCTCTAAAAGCCTGGTTTACCCTTCCAGCTGATGGTGTCGTGGTGCTCTAAAA
The DNA here is from genome assembly GCF_036934945.1 of Oncorhynchus masou masou. Lineage (NCBI taxonomy): Eukaryota > Metazoa > Chordata > Actinopteri > Salmoniformes > Salmonidae > Oncorhynchus > Oncorhynchus masou. The sequence continues at coordinate 43,315,354 of NC_088227.1, read as the reverse complement.
GCCTGGTTCACCCTTCCACCTGATGGTGTCGTGGTGCTCTAAAAGCCTGGTTTCCCTTTCCACCTGATGGTGTCGTGGTGCTCTAAAAGCCTGGTTTACCTTTCCACCTGATGGTGTCGTGGTGCTCTAAAAGCCTGGTTTACCTTTCCACCTGATGGTGTCGTGGTGCTCTAAAAGCCTGGTTCACCCTTCTACCTGATGGTGTCGTGGTGCTCTAAAAGCCTGGTTCACCCTTCCACCTGATGGTGTCGTGGTGCTCTAAAAGTCTGGTTTACCCTTCCACCTGATGGTGTCGTGGTGTGCTAAAAGCCTGGTTTACCCTTCCACCTGATGGTGTCGCGGTGCTCTAAAAGCCTGCTTTAAACTTCGTGGTGCTCTAAAAGCCTGCTTTAAACTCTGTGTCTACCACACACACGTGGTGCCCTAAAAGCCTGGTTCACCCTTCCACCTGATGGTGTTGTGGTGCTCTAAAAGCCTGGTTTACCCTTCTACCTGATGGTGTCGTGGTGCTCTAAAAGCCTGGTTTACCCTTCTACCTGATGGTGTCGTGGTGCTCTAAAAGCCTGGTTCACCACAGTGGAACTATAGTTGTGGAGGGAGGGGGGAGGGGAGGGGGGGATCACCACAGTGGAACTGTAGTTGTGGAGGGAGGGGGAGGGGAGGGGGGATCACCACAGTGGAACTATAGTTGTGGAGGGAGGGGGAGGGGAGGGGAGCTCACCACAGTGGAACTATAGTTGTGGAGGGAGGGGGAGGGGAGGGGGCTCACCACAGTGGAACTATAGTTGTGGAGGGTGCGTGGAGGGGAGCTCACCACAGTGGAACTATAGTTGTGGAGGGAGGGGGAGGGGAGGGGAGCTCACCACAGTGGAACTATAGTTGTGGAGGGAGGGGGAGGGGAGGGGGCTCACCACAGTGGAACTATAGTTGTGGAGGGAGGGGGAAGGGGAGGGGAGGGGGGCTCACCACAGTGGAACTATAGTTGTGGATGGAGGGGGAGGGGAGGTGAGGGGGGCTCACCACAGTGGAACTATAGTTGTGGAGGGAGGGGGCGGAAGGGAGGGGAGGGGGGCTCACCACAGTGGAACTATAGTTGTGGAGGGAGGGGGAGGGGAGGGGGGCTCACCACAGTGGAACTATAGTTGTGGAGGGAGGGGGAGGGGCGGGGAGGGGGGCTCACCACAGTGGAACTATAGTTGTGGTTTGGGTGGGGGCTCACCACGGTGGAACTATAGTTGTGGAGGGAGGGGGAGGGGAGGGGGCTCACCACAGTGGAACTATAGTTGTGGAGGTAGGGGGAGGGGAGCTCACCACAGTGGAACTATAGTTGTGGAGGGAGGGGGAGGGGATGGGATACTCACCATAGTGGAACTAGTTGTTGAGGGGGGGCTCACAACAGTGGAACTATAGTTGTGAAGGGAGGGGGGGAAGGGAGGGGGAGGGGGCTCACCACAGTGGAACTATAGTTGTGAAGGGAGGGGGATGGGGGAGGGGATGCTCACCATAGTGGAACTATAGTTGTGGAGGGGGGATGGGGGGAGGGGAGGCTCACCATAGTGGAACTAGTTGTTGAGGGGTGGGGGGGGATGGGGGGAGGGGAGGCTCACCACAGTGGAACTATAGTTGTGGAGGGGGGGATGGGGGAGGGGGAGGCTCACCATAGTGGAACTAGTTGTTGAGGGGAGGGGGGGAGGCTCACCACAGTGGAACTAGTTGTTGAGGGGTGGGGGGATGGGGGGAGGGGAGGCTCACCACAGTGGAACTATAGTTGTGGAGGGGGGATGGGGGGAGGGGAGGCTCACCATAGTGGAACTAGTTGTTGAGGGGAGGGGGGGGAGGCTCACCACAGTGGAACTAGTTGTTGAGGGGTGGGGGGATGGGGGAGGGGAGGCTCACCACAGTGGAACTATAGTTGTGGAGGGGGGATGGGGGGAGGGGAGGCTCACCATAGTGGAACTAGTTGTTGAGGGGTGGGGGGGATGGGGGGAGGGGAGGCTCACCACAGTGGAACTATAGTTGTGGAGGGGGGGATGGGGGGAGGGGAGGCTCACCATAGTGGAACTAGTTGTTGAGGGGAGGGGGGGAGGCTCACCACAGTGGAACTAGTTGTTGAGGGGTGGGGGGGGATGGGGGGAGGGGAGGCTCACCACAGTGGAACTAGTTGTTGAGGGGGGGGGGGGGAGGCTCACCACAGTGGAACTAGTTGTTGAGGGGTGGGGGGATGGGGGGAGGGGAGGCTCACCACAGTGGAACTAGTTGTTGAGGGGTGGGGGGGGATGGGGGGAGGGGAGGCTCACCACAGTGGAACTATAGTTGTGGAGGGGGGATGGGGGGAGGGAGGCTCACCATAGTGGAACTAGTTGTTGAGGGGAGGGGGGGGAGGCTCACCACAGTGGAACTAGTTGTTGAGGGGTGGGGGGGGGGATGGGGGGAGGGGAGGCTCACCACAGTGGAACTATAGTTGTTGAGGGGGAGGAGGCTCGCCACTGTGGAACTATAGTTGTGGAGGGGGAGGGGGAGGGGAGGCTCACCACAGTGGAACTATATTTGTGAAGGGGGGGGGGGGAGGGGAGGCTCACCACAGTGGAACTATAGTTGTGAAAGGGTAGGGGAAGGTTAGAGCTACATTTGTGGTTACGCATGACATCACAGTACAGAGAAAATGTTTAAAAATGTATTTCGAAAGGACTTTCCCAGTAAAGGAGCTGTGGCTCCCGAGCCCTATTAATATGATGTAATGTTGAACATTGAAATGGAAATAGTTTGTATTTCCTGAGAGGGAACTCAACGTGTGGTGAATCGGTACATACACGAGGTGCATCACGTGTTCCATTAGCTATTTTCTTATGTTAGTTATTTTGTCCCAGAAACTATTTTAGGGCTGAAATATTCAACCCTGAAAATACTGTATGCTACCGGATAGGACCTATTTCGTAAGGCAGGT